>NW_017617328.1:2240000-2505520 GCF_001879475.1 Ipomoea nil
TCGTCCAAAATTGCTCCAAACTCATCCTTGAACTCCCCTTGCTCATATCTTTGACCTAAAATGATTCAAAAACACTAACAAACACCGTAAAACATTCAAAACAAGTGTGAACCATAATTAAATGATATGAGCAAGGAAAACATGTATTAAATAAGTAAAATTAAAGAACTTAATTACCGAGATGATTCAAAATAACTATAAAAACAAGCAAAGATATGATAACATCAGAAGGCGGGGGTGGGGGCGGGTGTGGCGGAATTGACGGATAGGTGGGCGGATTGGGCACTGCTGGAGGAGGAGGGTGCGGTGTTTATGCCGGAAGGGGAGGATGACGGGGTTGAGGGAGGCGGGGAAGGTGAGGAGGAGACATGGAGGGTGGTCGGACGCTTTTTGACGCAAAAGTTAATTAAACTGGATTTTATGAGGCAGGTTTTAGCGTCTGTTTGGCAACCGGTGCGTGGTGTATAGGTAACGGAGATCCAACAGGGTTTGTTCTTGTTTGTTTTTTTCCATAAGACAGATATGGAGTATGTGCTGAATGGAGGACCCTGGGCTTTTGAGAATAATGCTCTTGTGTGTCGGGAGGTGTTGGATGGGGTGAATCCTGTAGATGTGGAGCTGGATATGATTGACATGTGGGTACAATTGCATGATATGCCGAGGGGATACACGTGATTAGAGAATTCAAAATGATTCAGTTACGATTGAATTGAGATTACAAAGTATATCTGTAATCCATCTAAAACTACTCCTGACAACTAGGCTATACTAAGTCAAACATAACTAACATTATATAATTACAATCATATTATAAAATAATAATAATGCTAATACTAACACACCCCCTCAAGCTCAAGGTTGGTGAAGCACAATGTTGAGCTTGTCCCGTAGAGTAGCAAAGCGTGGAGCTGGAAGAGGTTTGGTGAAAATGTCAGCTAGTTGATCAGTAGTTGAGATGTAGTTGACCACAAATTCCCCGGACGCCACCTTGTCTCGAACAAAATGATAGTCAATTTCAACGTGCTTGGTGCGTGCATGAAAGACCGGGTTGGCACAAAGATACGTTGCACCTAGATTGTCGCACCATAAAGAAGCGGGTTCGCCGGAGTGTAGCCCCAATTCTCGGAGTAAGGAAATAACCCAAGTAACTTCAGCGGATACATCGGCTAGGGCTTTATATTCAGCCTCTGTGGAGGACCGGGCCACGGTGCGCTGTTTCTTGGATAACCAGGAGATGAGATTAGAGCCTAGATATACCGCGAAACCACTTGTACTCTTGCGATCAATAGGACATCCTGCCCAGTCGGGGTCCGAGTAGGCCTGTATGTGAGTAGTAGATGAAGGCGAAAACCGTAGCCCTAGCGAGATGGTCCCCTTTATGTAACGCAGGACACGTTTGACGAGCCCCCAGTGTTCAGTTGTAGGTGAGTGCATGAACTGACATAGCCGGTTGACTGAGTATGAAAGGTCGGGTCGTGTGATGGTTAGGTATTGTAGAGCACCAACCACACGCCGATATTGAGTCGGATTGTCAAACGGTTCTTCAGATGGCGTGACTGACTTCGTAACGGCTGCTGGTGTGGCAAGTGGCTTGCAGTCTACCATTCCAGCTCGACTTAGGAGATCAGTCATGTATCGACGTTGAGAGAGGATAATACAATCACCATCGGAAACAGTTTCTATGCCCAAGAAGAAATGAGGAGTACCGAGATCCCTAATTTTGAAAGCAGAAGCAAGCCGTTGGAGTAATGAGGCAACCAGGGCAGCATCATTTCCCATCATGATTATGTCGTCGACATAGACAAGTAAGAAAACCCGGGAATCTCCGGCCGTGTAGAAGAACAGGGAGACATCGGTTTTGGAGGATTTAAAACCTGCAGATAATAGAAAATCATGAAGGCGCTTGAACCAGGCGCGTGGGGCCTATTTCAAGCCATAAAGCGACCGCTGTAAGAGGCACACATGCCCGGGATTGGTGGGATCCTCATATCCCGGAGGTTGCTTCATGTATACGGTTTCTGCTAGGTGACCGTTCAAGAAAGCATTGTGAACGTCAAGTTGACGTAGCGTCCACCGATTCGATACTGCAAGTGAGAACAGCATTCGGACAGTGGTGGGTTTAACCACTGGGCTGAAGGTGTCGAAGAAATCCTCTCGTGCCACTTGATTAAACCCTTTTGCCACGAGGCGCGCTTTGTAGCGTTCCACCGTGCCATCGGACTTGCGTTTGGTGCGAAACACCCACTTGCACCCAATGATATTCATATGGGACTCGGGAGCAACAAGTCGCCACGTCTGATTATGGACTAGAGCATTAAACTCTTGATCCATTGCCTCACGCCAATGTGAATGACCTACGGCTTGAGAATAGCACGTTGGGTTCGTGCTGACAGTTAAGGCCTGGAATGTCTCATCTGTGCCCTTAGTCATATGACGCAGGCGCATGACATGATCCCTACTCTGTGGAGCAACCCTTTTTCTGCGGGTTCTAACTAGTGCTGTGTGGGTGATAGCCAGTGCAGGTGGCTCCCGTGCAAGTGGTACGGGCTCCGGTTCGGCATAACACGGTGTGCTATTGGGTGCCACTGGTTGAGGAGCAAGGGATGAGACTATTGGTGCCGCAGCCCATGGTAAAGCGGGCGTTGACGTCGCAGCAGGTGTATGCCCTGTAGAAAAAGGAAAAATAGTCTCGTCGAATCGGACGTGACGGCAGATGTAGGTTTTCCCACTTGTTAGATCAATGCATCTGTATCCCCTATAGGTTGGTGGGTAACCTAGGAAGACACACGGAGTGGAGCGGTATTCTATCTTATGCCTGTTATAGGGGCGTAGATAGGGAAAACACCGACATCCAAAGACTCTAAGAAAGTATATGGTGGTGGTGTTTTAAAGAGACGGGTGTGGGGAATTTCAAAGTTTATAGCTGCTGAGGGTAAGTAGTTAATTAAACAGGTTGCTGTTTCGAAAGCGTAGTCCCAGTAATGTTGGGGAACTTTGCCTTCAGCTAACAGTGCAAGACCTATTTCAACAACGTGTCTGTTTTTACGTTCTACCCTCCCGTTTTGTTCATGTGTATAGGCACAAGATTGACGGTGATTTATTCCCAGATTTTGGAACGTAGTGTGTAACTTTCGGTACTCACCCCCTAGATCGGACTGAATGGACTTGATAGAGCGCGAGAATTGTCGCTCTACCAACACATGAAACAACTCGAAAATTTTATATATGTCAGATTTCATCCTTAAAGGATAAAACCAACAGAAACGCGAAAAATTGTCTACAAATAGTACAAAGTAGCGAAAACCATTTGTAGACATTATAGGTGACGGTCCCCATATATCTGTATAGACCAAATCTAATACATTTTCACTAATATATGGAACTTTATCTAATTTAAAACGTGTGGACTTGCCAAGGTGACACGCTACACATGACTCCGCGGATTCACTTTTATTTGGAATGACCGGGCAATTTGACAAGACTTTATTGAGCAGCTGTTTATGCGGGTGACTGAGGCGACGATGCCACACCGTGGGAGTAGCCCGGGAACTGACGAACGCTAGATGACACCGGGACACCGGGAGTTTATATAATCCGCCAGTGGTGGGACCCCTAAGAAGAATTGCCTTGGTGGTTGAATCCTTCACAAAAAAACAATTAGCATGAAATTCAACAAAGACATTATTTTCAGATGTGAATTTCTGCACAGAAAATAACGGAACTGACAAAGATGGTATGTGTAATATATTAGATAAAGACAATGGTTTAGAATTAGATGGGAGAGATGCATGTCCAACGCGTGAGATCGCCAGACCTGCGCCATTACCGACACGCAAGACATCAGCGCCGGTATACTCATCCGAATGGCTCATCATGCCCGCATCCGGAGTCGCATGGGCAGTCGCTCCCGTATCCGGATACCCGGCTTCGGATGGTGCAGCTGTAGACGGCATGGACGGTGCATCATTTGAGATCGCGACGTTGGCTTGCGGCGGTTGTGTATTGTACCGTTTGTAGCAGTACACCGCCGTGTGACCGTGGGACCTGCATATCTGACACCTCGGAGTTCCACGGCCACCTCTTCCACCCCTATTCTGGCCGCCACCACGGTTGTTCCGGCCACCACGCCCTTGCGGATTTCCTGACTGCCTGCCGCCACCTTGCTGCGTACTGCCACGACCCGAGCTGGCGTACATCGCCGTGAGGCTGCCAGGTGAGTCGCCGCCGACCGGATAATCGTCCACGAGTATAAACTCGTGGGCCTGGAGATGATCGGAGAGATGCGCTAAGGTGACCAGAGATCCCGTTGCCGTCAAGGAAGTCGCCATGGCCTTCAGTTCCGGACGTAATCCCCGGAAGACATAGAGATTCTGCTCCATGAGGGATAACGGCCGGCCGGCCTGAGCTAAGGCTTCCACGAGCAATTGCGCACGCCCGAGGTACTCAATGGTGGTGGAGTGGCCTTGCCGGAGAACCTGGAACTGCCCCAACAGACTGAGGCATCTGGCTTAGCTCGACGATCCGAGGGCGGATGTAATGGATGACCACACCGCAGCGGACGTTTCTTTTCCGATGGCGAGATGGAGAACTTCATCCGCCATGGAGGATACCAACAACGACAATATGGACTGGTCCTGCTTCTCCCAGGCTTTGAACGCCGATTGGGAATGGTGGAGGCAGTCGCGTCGTCGGAGGTCCCGGTCGAAGGAGCGGCAATCGTGGCCGGAGGACATGGATAACTCCCGTCCACATAACCAAGCAATTCTTGGCCGCGAAGGAATGGGATGATTTGGGTGCGCCAAAACAGAAAGTTTCTGTTCGTCAGTTTCATGCTCACGAAGTGATGAGCACCGGAAAGACCGTTCGCACCTGCCGGAGTTGGATTGCCGGAGGCGGAAGCAGTTCGATCGGAGGAACTTGACGACATGGCTAGCGGTGAGAGGAGGAGAGAGTTTTGGCCGGTGAGGTTTTACGGGAAGGGGGGGGGGGAAATTGCGTTTGCGGAGGAGAGAGAATCGTATCCTGACTGATACCAGATTAGAGAATTCAAAATGATTCAGTTACGATTGAATTGAGATTACAAAGTATATCTGTAATCCATCTAAAACTACTCCTGACAACTAGGCTATACTAAGTCAAACATAACTAACATTATATAATTACAATCATATTATAAAATAATAATAATGCTAATACTAACACACGTCACATGCAATTCTGGAACAGGCAGGGAATTTTTTGGGCTCTTTTGTTAAGCATGATGAACGGTTTGAAGGGGCGCCATGGCTAACTTTTCACCGTATTCGGGTGTCAATTTCGGTTGATAGACCGCTTCGAAGGAGGATGAGGTTGATGAAGAGGGATGGGACTACAGCATGGGTCAATTTCAGGTATGAACGACTGCATAAGTTTTGTTACTTTTGTGGTTGTATGGGTCACTTGCATACTTTCTGCATACACGCTAGAGAGGCTGGAATTCCGGTCGAAAGGTACCTGTACGGTCCGGATATGCGAGCTGGTGGGTCCCAGAGCGCTCCTAGAGCGGTTGGGGATAGCTGGCTCGTGCCGGTTAGCGGGAAACCACGGCCACTGGGAATCAAGCCACGTGTTGTTGGGTCAGTGGATGGGGGACAGGGAAGTGGGGGTGTCACCCACGAGTATGTCTGAGGATGAGGTGGTGGTGGCTACGGCGAAGCGTCGTAGGCATGAGACGGAGGGGGGAGAGGATAATGGGAATGATGAGGTAACAATTGCTGCTGTTCCAAAAAACTTGTCCATGGTGGGAGCTGGTGTCCAGCCCCGCCCATCAACATGAGTACTTTGAGCTGGAACTGTCGTGGCTTGGGCAATCCACGCACAGTTCGACAGATTGTGGGACTAGCGTCCAGTAAGAAGTCTGATTTTGTGTTTTTGATGGAGACCAAGGTGCCACGGGTACATGCAGAACGGATCCGTGTTACGCTTGAGTATGAGGGTTTATTTTATGTTGATAACGATGGATTGAGCGGAGGAATGGCACTTTTATGGAAAAAGAATAATACGGTAAGGCTATTAAGCTACTCGCATAGTCATATTGATGTGGAAGTAAGCTTGTTTAATAAGTTATGGCGCATGACATGTATCTATGGTATCCCCGAACGCAATAGGCGAGAGGAGACATGGGATTTACTTGGCACTCTGAAGAATAGATCCTTGTTGCCCTGGGTGGTGATAGGGGACTTTAATAATCTTCTATATCAGCATGAGAAGAAGGGGGGAAATCCGTATCCTAATAGTCTGTTACGGGGTTTCGGAGAAGCTGTGGACGACTGTGGTTTGATGCAAATGTCAATGAGAGGCCACCAATTTACGTGGCAAAAGGGAAAGGGGACGCCGAATTGGATAGAGGAAAGGTTGGACAAGGCTCTAATAACGAATGAGTGGGGTCTGATGAATGAGAATGCATGGTTGGAGAACATTCAAACCCGGGCCTCGGATCACTCGATCCTTTTCCTCAATATTAATGCGATCTGCATGCCAAGGGGAAGGGGGCCGCGGAGATTCAGGTTTGAGATGGCTTGGCTGTTAGATGAGGGGTGCAAAGAAGTAGTAGAAACCGCTTGGCATGAGGGGAGAACGGAGGGATTGCTGCATTGTCAGCAATTGTGTGGGGAGAAGTTAATGCGGTGGGGGGGGGGAGACCAGTTTCATAAATTCGGAAAACAAATTAACCAGCTACAACAGAGGCAGGATGCCATACGGAATAGGCGAGATTTGGTGGCACTAGCTGAGTACCAACAGATTGAGAATTCCCTGAAACGAATAGAGGCCCAGGAGGATGTGTTCTGGAGGCAGCGAGCCAAGCAGCACTGGCTACGTGGGGCTGATGCAAACACAAAATTCTATCACAGGTATGCCTCGGCTCGTAGGAAAAAGAATTTTATTTCTAGTATTAAATGTGATGCTGGTAACTGGGTGGAGGGAGATGATATGCATTCCACTATATTAAATTACTTTGATAATATTTTTGCCTCTAATGGATTGAGCTGTGATGACCCACTATTTGAGATCCTAAGCCCACGGGTCACATTAGAACAGAATATGATGCTAGACCGCCCTTTTGAAACTGATGAGGTTAAAGAGGCTCTTTTTTCAATGTATCCAGATAAGGCACCGGGTCCGGATGGGTTAAACCCGGGTTTCTACCAGTAGTTTTGGGAGATAGTGGGAGGAGATGTATCTGGCTTTATAATGAATGTTTTGAATTCCTGTGTATTCCCCGAGGGGTTGAATGATACTAACATTGTTTTGATCCCTAAGAAAGAGATGCCTGAGACAGTTGCAGATTTAAGGCCGATTGCGTTGAGTAATGTCATTTACAGAGTTATGGCCAAGATGATAGCAAATAGGATGAAAACACTTATGGGAGGATTAATATCAGAATCCCAGAGTGCTTTTATTCCGGGAAGGCTGATCACTGACAACATCTTGGTGGCGGCAGAGATGGGGCATTATCTGAATAGAAAGCAATGTGGTGTAGTGGGTTGGAGTGCATTGAGGCTAGATATGTCAAAGGCCTATGACAGAATGGAGTGGAACTTTCTAGAAAGGATGCTGACTGTTATGGGTTTTAGTGAGAAGTGGATAAAGCTCATTATACTGTGTGTAACGACTGTTAACTATACTGTAATGGTCAATGGTATAGCAGGGGGCGCGTGAAACCAACCAGGGGACTCAGGCAGGGAGACCCTCTCTCTCCGTATCTATTTATTATTTGTGCAGAGGCTCTCTCGATGATATTACAATATGAACAGTCGGCAGGCGCTATACATGGGTGCAGAGTTGCAAGGGGGGCACCGCCTGTATCACACCTATTTTTTGCAGATGATAGCCTCCTATTTTTTAAAGCAAATATCCAGGAGGCGGGAGTTGTAAGGCAGTGCCTTGCAAGGTATGAGAAGTTGTCAGGCCAGGTGGTGAATTATAATAAATCTAATATATGTTTTAGCAGAAATACCCAGGAGGATGACAGGGCACAAGTAGCGGATTGTCTGGGGGTGATGCAAGCACCCAATTTTGGGAAATATTTGGGCCTACCTTCCTTTGTAGGGAGAAATAAGAGAGCTGTTTTTTCATATGTGGAGGAAAAGATCAGGCAACGAATTGGTTTGTGGAGTAAAAAGTTGCTTTCTCAGGCTGGTAAGGAAGTATTGTTGAAAAGTGTAGCGCAATCTATGCCTACCTATTCAATGAGCGTTTTTTTGTTACCTGAGACAGTTTGTCAGTCAATTGAGCGAACTATGAATAAGTATTGGTGGGGAAATGGAAGAGAAAGGGGAATACATTGGAAGGCTTGGGACAGGTTGTGCGTACCAAAAAAATACGGTGGTATGGGTTTTAAAGAGCTGCGGGCTTTTAATCTGGCTATGCTGGGAAAACAGGCATGGCGTTTTTTAACGGACCCAGGGACACTTGCAGCTAAAATCTATAAGGCAAGGTATTATCCCACAACCAGTTTTACAAATGTAACTATTGGTAATTGTCCAAGTTACTGTTGGAGAAGTATAATGGCAGCCCATGCAATGGTGGTCTCAGGGGTGCGAAGGAGAATTGGGAATGGACAGACAACTTTAATATGGGGGCATCCGTGGTTACGAGATAATCCTAGCCCATTAATTCAAACAGATATGCCAGAGCAATTGAGAGAGGCACGGGTTGCAGGATTAATTGATTTACAGACTCATACCTGGGATCCACATATTTTATCTGACTTGTTTATTCCTGAGGATGTGGAGCGAATAAATATGATCCCTATTAGTCCTGATTACGAGGATTCATGGTATTGGATGAGTGACCCAAAGGGGACATATACAGTGAAGAATGCATATAGGCGTATTGTGGGTGACTATGAAAATAATCCCGCGATTTTCGATAAATGGATTACAATGTGGAAAGTAAAAGTCCCCCAAATGGAAAACTTTCTTATGGAGAGCCATATGTGACATTTTGCCAACAACCATTAACTTGATATTTAAAAGGGTGGAGGTGGACCCAACATGCCCAATGTGTGGTTTAGATCATGAAGATGTGTTGCATGCTTTAGTGCTCTGTGAATATTCTAGACTTGTTTGGAATATAACACAATTGCCTATCATTAATATTGTTGCAGACTCTTTTACAACATGGCTAAAAGGGGCTATGGCGATCTTGACGGAGGAGCAGACCCGGTTGATGATAGCAATATTATATTATATTTGGAGAGCCCGGAATTCAGCTGTCTGGAAGGGATCAATGACGCGGCCTGCCCAATTAGCCAGAGCAGCAACCGTAGCATTACAAGCGTACGGCGCTGCCCAGGCCAGCCGTACCGAGCCGGCAGCGGCATCGGAGCATTTAACCGAACCAGGGGAGGGTGGTCTACGGTGTTATGTGGACGCAGGTTTCCGACACGACACAGGCGAGGCTACGTACGGCATGTTAATAATAGCGCCAGATGGCTCTTTTGTAGCAGCAAGAAATGGCAAATTACCGATTTGCTTTTCACCACTTATGGCGAAGGCCCAGGCATACGAGGAAGCACTGTCCTGGTTACTTGAACGGAACAACACATCAGTAAGTTTACTCACGGATTGCATGGAATTGACTACGATTGTCCGGCACCATCACACGCAGATCCATTCCTACGTTAGGGTCACAATTGACCAATGCAGAACGCTTATGTCTTTATTTAATCGTATTACTTTGGATTACATCTCTAGACAGGTTAATTTACATGCGCATACTTTAGCTTCGTTAGCATTTACACAGGATCAAGCTATGTACTGGGATGCTATCCCACCTGACGCTATTTCGGCTTTGATTCATTAATACAATCGCAAGATTGACCTTCAAAAAAAAAATGTTACCAAATTTGGAATCATTTGCAGGATGTGGATGCTTGTGAAGATGATGAAGATATTATTCCAACTGCCATATAAAATGCAACTGGTCCTAAATTTGCATTGTTTGTACCTAGCCTGAAGTAATCTCTAGTGACCACTTGCTTAAAAATTTGTATTTTATATCTGTTAATAAAGAGCAGAGTATCTCTTCTTGTAAAGTAATACACTAAATACTCATAGTTGATTTTTATTGGTGTATAATTAAGAAGATTTACTAGTTGATCGAATTTGCAGATAAGAAAAGCTTGTAATAACATTATTGCACCTATAGAATTAATTTTTTTTAAAAAAGGCAAAATATAACCAGAACTGAAGTTCAGAACAAATATAGAGTTCAATGTTATTGTAATTTACATCACAAGGAAAAATAGAAACAAAACGTTTTCAAAAAAAAAAAATAGAAACAAAACATTATTTATATTATTTGCAAAATTGAATATCATAGCTAATTTCTGGAGATGAACACGTTGCAATTATCTTTGTTCCCAAAAGGTTGAATCTCTAATCCAAGGGCCTCCACACCCCGACTGAAAGTATTTGGGAGAACAAATCACGATAACTGAACTGGATACAAAGGTTGCTCTTACATTGTCGCTGGTGAGACTCGATTCTGGTCATTGTTTTTAAACTTCACCCCTGTGACTAACTGAGTTACCTATGCGAGCTGCATTGCAATTATCTTGCAGTAGTCATTGGTAACTCCATATGATGTTTTAAGCTATCATATTCACTTGTTGTTATACTAAAACTGGCATCAATATATCCAGAGGGGATTGGCGGCGGCTCAGTAAATAGATCATGTGATTTTATGGAAGTGTCTGAATCATTAACCCATGAATGTTTTGCTGCTCTCCTCAATCCACTTAGCTCCACTGCAACTTCCTTCATTGTTGGCCTTTCCTCCCCTTTCACATTTAAACACCTTCTTGCAAGTAAGGCAACCTCTTGTAACTCTTCAGTGTTTCCCTCACAGACAATGTTGTCATCAAGAATCTTGAACAATTGATTGGTTTTCAATGATGAAAGGAAATGCTCATAAAGACTCCTCTCTTCCATCGGGCCATCGTAAATTACTGCCCTCCTACCTGTTAACAATTCCATCAGGACAACTCCGAAACTATAAACATCGCTCTTTTCTGTTAATTGGTGGGTCTGCATGTATTCTGGATCGAGATAACCAAATGTTCCTTGCACCATAGTTATCAATTGAGTTTGATCTTGTAGAACTAACCTTGATGCTCCAAAATCAGATACTTTGGCAGTGTACTCATTATCCAGGAGAATGTTTGCGGGTTTAACATCTCTGTGGATTATAGGAGGAAAAGCTGCAAAATGCAAATAAGATAGCACCTCAGCTGTTTCAGTAGCTATTCTTAAGCGGATTGGCCAAGCTAATGTGGATGCTTTGTCTTTGTCGTTTAGATGGTCAGATAATGTTCCATTGTTTATGAATTCATAAACCAGTAACGGAACTTCTGTTTCTAAACAACAACCAAAGAGTTTGACTATGTTTCTGTGATTGATTTGAGAGAGCACAATAACCTCATTGATGAACTGCTCCACTTGGGTTGGGTCCAACATTTTGGGTTTCTTAACAGCTACTGTTCGACCATCAAAAAGGTGTCCTTTATAAACAATCCCAAAACCACCTTGACCAATGATTCTAGTTTGGTCATAGTTGTTGGTCGCTTTTCTAAGCTCCTGGGCAGTAAAAATTCTTGTTGTGCTTGAAGACGTAGTGCCTTGAGAAATCTTTTGCTTCAAAATCAATCCTCCATTTTCTCTAAAGAATTTCTCTCTGATGTGTGTTGATTTCCTCCTTCGATATCCCAAGTACAGACAAAATCCACTTATCAACAGCACAGTGCATAAAGCAATACCTGCATGCCATGCATATATATGTGCAGTAATGAGAAATTGACAGTAACAAAATAATGGAAACCAACCCTAAATAGCTACCAAAAGACCATATTTGGTAACATAGTTAGTTTATCAATCAATTTTAACTTATTTGACCACTATTAGCAGGGAGGATCCATAAATCTTCTTCATTGGGGGTGAAAGATTAAAACTAACGAGATTTTAAAAAAAAAAAATGAAACATTTAAAGAACAAGTCATAAATATTGTTGATTAGAGATGAAAAATCCAAATACATCAAGATAAAAAATATTTAAAACAAAATATAAAATAGAATTAATTAGATAAAATAGTTTGAATGAAAACCACATTATAAATCACTGATCTCACTATTAATATTAAAAAACATAAAAATGAAAAAGAGAAAGAAGTCACAATGTTACAAACTTACAAATAAAAAATCCAATTAGAATTCTCACTATTAATATTAAAAAATATCAAAAAGAAAATTAAAATTCAATTAGAATTCTGACTAATTATATTAAAAATTAGAAAACAAAATATAAAAATGTCAAAAAAAAATTAAAATTCAATTAGAATTCTCACTAATTATATTAAAAATTAGAAAACAAAATTAAATGTTGCAAGTAATTAAGATTACAAACTACTAACCATTTCACATTATATAGAAGTAACAGCCTTACCATCTAAGCTAAATTAAACTTTGTTTAAATTTTGGTATATTTAATATATATACATTATATGTGGGTTGGGGGAGTGGGGGCAGTTGCCCCCACTGTGGCTCTGCCACTGACTATTAGCTATTTGACGTAGTAGAGTTAAACAATCAATATGAGTGTTTGAGTAATTAGCTTCTTGTAATAGCTTATTGCTCTAAAATGATAAAATTTAAAAAGCTCAAAGCTGTTATTTATGATCTATAAGCTTTTTGAGGAAATCATTTTGCACGTAATCAACTATTAGCGAACAACTAATTTCTCAAACACTTTTCTACAATCAACTAATGTATCAACTAGTCAACCCCACTAACTCAATCAGCTAACAACTATTTATCAAACACTCCAAAATGAAAGCAAAGGATAATAGAAACGTGGTGAGGGCAATGGTTTACCAATAACATGTTCAATAATCATCCGTTTAGAAGAAGTGCACCCTTTCCCATTATCTTTGCAATCATCCTTAGGTAATTGGCAACCCCATTCCCCCTTCCCGTCGCCATGGTAACCTTCCTTGCAATGGCACTCATAACTACCTTCAGTATTTGAGCAAATAGAGTTTATGGAGCAGTTGTTCTGTCCATTTACACACTCATCAATATCTGCAAAAGCCAGTTAAAATGATTAGAAAATCACTAACTTCTGTTGGGCGACGGCTCGCAGAGTCGAGTTTAGCACTCTCTCATCGAAACGTAGCGTTGACAATTATACAAGTATAAGGAAAATAAAAAGCATGCTATGCAGTTGAAGTTGACGGGTGGTGAGAGAAGATTGTTTGGCTACACCCAACATCGATCTTACCATCACGAAACGTGGCACTATTTTAAAGTTGCACCTTCTTACTAATTATAATTTTTGGCGTAGCGGTAAGTGCTTAATAATTCTGACAAGTTTCAATCAATTTTTTGATCACCTTAAAAGTGAATAGAGATTTGGGATATTTATCAACTACCACGTATCAAAGGTGGTTGGTAACTTGGTATTTTGACCAACCTTGAAGGGTGGTCAACTTTATTAAAAATCGTAATTTTTGCCCACTTTGTTTGTAAAATTTTGACCGTCAATTTGAAATTTTAATTTTAAATTTGTAAAATAATTTACTTATCCTTTGTATAAAAGAAGAAAAGAATTTAAAATAGAAATGGAGACAAGAAGAGAAGAATTGAAAGTGAGAGGTGGAGAAAGGTGAAGAATTTTATTTTATTTATTTACAAAATTGTTTGGGTGAGAACTACATAAATTGTTATACAGGATTGCAAGATAGATTTTTATGATACTAAATAATCTGCATAGGCAAATTAATTATTAGAACCCTCAAAAGAAAATGTAATTATTTTCTATTTTTTTATAAAATTTGTAAAGGTCAAAATACAACTTATAATAAGGTCAGTTGGAAGAACTAAAAGAAGTAGCTAGATGTGAAGAACGGAAGATCAAGAATACAGTTAACTGGGGGTGAAAACTTAAAGCGGTAAGATAAACAAATTTAGATTGCTTATAAGTGACAATATCAAATTAAGAAGGTCAATATATAACTCTAACAAAGAGTTAAACTTATAATTTTATGTTAATCAAATTAAACTAATGGTTCAATTAACTTAATTAGGAGTTGACCCAATTTAAACCTACTTTTTGAACAACAAGGTTGGTCAAAAAGATACCTTGATCAAGTTGCGGGACATATGCAAGTGGTTGTGGGACAACGGGGATTAATGTATGCACTCTAATAATTATTGTTGCATATATGGTACATATAACATTTATTGCCACATCATGCATGTATGACGACTTCATTGACTTGTTAAGTCTCCGCCAAGTACCACAAGGCGTTGGATAGGCAAATTGAAGACAATTTTATTTATTTTTAGTACTACTGACTCAAGCACAAATAATCAATACAGCAAACTATTTTTTTTTTAATAATATTATTACTAGTCTTATTTTTTTTTTTCTTTTTATAGTATTTTTATATTTTTTTAATTTAAAACAGGAGGCAAGTCAAAAATGTTTTATGAAATTATCGTAAATTTGTTGGAAGAGCTAGTGTTTTCAAAAAGTGAAAATACTAATCTTTAATAGTTTGTTGTGCAACATATATAGTTGAGGGAATAAGATCATATGAGAACTTGTTTTCGGAAGAGAAATTAAGAATTAAGCTTAGATGTCTATCTAGTTAGATCTAGTGGTTTGAGAGCAAAAAGGGAAACTACGCAGTCACATTTTGATAAATAAATCAAATTTTAATGTGCACTTTAATTTGTAACACTATACAGTACACTCAACACTACTCAACACTCCGATATTCCGTAAACCAAACGCCTCCACAATGTTATGTGAAAGTGTACTTTGTAGTATTATAAACAATATAATTGTTTTAAAAATATAAATAATTAATCCGTAATATTTATGTATATTTAAAGAAACATACTTTTAAATACATAGTTTTATATATATAATCAACTTCATGCTATCAATCACTTGGGAAGACAATATTGGATGAGGACAGTACTATGATTTACATCATTCCAGATGCTGTCAGACCAAGATGTGAGGGGATTCTTGGGGTTCAACCTTTTAAAAAGAATATTAGATGGAGATAGGGAGTATATTCCTTGTCTCCGTCCCTCATCCCTAGCTACAATTTTATTAGATTCCTGGTCTTTTTCCCCTTTTTGTTGGGGAAGAAAAAAAAGTTTTGGACCCCGCCCCCAAAGTAGGGATAGAGAATTTGCTGGAAAGGAGAGAATTTGTTATCCCTAATTTCCTACCCATTACTCTGAACAGGTGGTTAAAATTAAATAGGAAGTAATAAATTTTTAAAGGGGCATTAGAAACACCATCTCAAATTTTCTAGCAGCACTAAATTAAAGTAAAACAAAACATATAAGTGCAGACAATCAACACATATAATGACATAAATGGTGCCATATATGCATACCTTGGCAACCTGGAGAGAGATAAGGATTGCCTTCATAACCCTCCTTACAACCGCAACGATACCCCTCACCATTAGCAGTACCATTGACAGGGACACATGACGTGTTCCCCTGACACGCAGTATTACACGTCTCACCCGAGATAACCCAGTCAAGAACCATGGGGAACTCCTCAACATCCCATTCTTTGGTAAGCATAGTCGACGAAAACTCGAACCCACCGTTCTTCACCACGAACGCGTAGTTGCAGGGAACAACCCCGATGGTTTGGTTATACGAAAAAATACTCCCCACTGTGAAGTACACGTTCTTGGCCATGTTAGGAATGGCGGTCTCGCAACACCCGATCCCATTGCACGTCCCGTTCTTAACCTCTCCTATGCCGTCGCAGGAGGCTCTGCAACCTTCCATCTTACTGGACCGGTCGTAGCCTTTAACAGTAGCGACAGTGTCGCAGCCGACAGCGACGAATTTGTTGGCGGTCTGGTTGACGTAGAAGTTTAAGGTTTTCAACCATGATTCCGATGGGGGAACTTCTCCACCCATTTGGTTATAACAGATTCGAGCTATGTACTTCAAAACGGTCAACTGCCCTTCAACTGATATATCACTTATCTCTATGTTACTGTTTGGTAAATACGGCTTGGGAGGATCGGAGGAGGAGTTGCAGGAGATGGAGAAGTTTGAGTTTAGGGAACACTCTTCTGTCAGCCCAAAGGGATACGGGATCATCACGTTGCCGCAACTTTCTCTGCAGTTGGATTTGGCTATGGAGGAATTGGTGTTTGAGAGAGCAGAGCCTAGTACCGCCGGCAAGACAAGTAGTAGTAGTACGAGGAAGCTCATATTGTTTTGGAATGATAACAAATGATTGGATTTGTGTTGGAGGTTTGTAGCTTGGTTTCGAGCTACTATATATGTAATAATTAATGGGCTACCCTCTTATTATGGGAATAATAATAATATAAAGAAGTAAAGAAATTCAAATTAGTCACAGAAAAACACTCGAAAAGTTACTGTGTAATATTTTAGGGTGTTGTTTGGTGATTAATTTGAACATTTTTCTTATAAAGAAAAAGCTTTGGTCAGGCTGGTTTGACCGATAACTATAAGCTAAGGTCTTACTTTAGCGACAGTGTAGAGGTATTTATGGTAGATCTTGACCATTTGAGGAGATTAAGATCAGACCACTTGTGTATAGAGTATACACTGCATCCATAGATGGACATGATAACTTGCAATTTATCTCTTCTAGCGACTCTTAGGGGGTGTATTCAATCATGACTTTTGTAGAGTTTTAAAGACTTTTATGAACTTTAAAAGTTTAGAGGTATTCAATTTAAACTTTTAGAGAGTCTTTAAAAGTTAGGTATTCAATCAAGATTTTTAAAGAGTCTTTAAAAGTCGTGTGGTATTCGATTAAGACTTTTAAAGAGTCTTTAAAAGTCATGTGGTATTCAAAAAGTTATGAATTTTTGTAGACGTTTTAATTTTTGTAGACTTTTCCTTCTCAAATATACATAGTTGAAATCCAACCATCAACCTCAAGATTTCAAAATTTTCTTTCTAACAACTCTGAATGTTTTCTCTATCTATTTAAAAACTATTTTTCTCCCTATTTAAACTTTATAAACCTATCTAAATTTAATAAAATTATTTTTTTCTTCATTATCCTATATTTTCCTCATACCTAAACTCTACCACTTTTTCTCTCTCTCCTGAACTTTACAATCTTTCTCTAAAAATTCGAAATAATATTATTTTTACTTCATTATTGCTTGTTTATATTGATTTTTATTTTTTCTATGAAATTTCATCCCTAACTTCTCTAATTCTCATTAAATACATGAACAAAGTAATTTTTTCATCGTCAAATTTTAGTATATGTTTCATAATATTCATATAAATACTATATATTTTGATTTTGATTTTTTTATGTTTATATTCGTAATATATATATATATATATATATATATATATATATATTAACAACAGGTTATTACGAATAGCGAACTACTGTTCGCAACAACAATTTGGGGTTGCAAACAGTATCACCTTGTTGTTGTTCGCAGTCTCAAATTGCTATTGCAAATAATAGTTTTTTGTGTGATATCTAGCAATATATGAAGTATAATTTATATATATATTATTAATATTAGATTTTAATTTTTTTATTTTATGGAACTTGTAATTATATTTTTAAATATTTTATTTGATCAATTCTTTTATTATAAATTTTATTGTTCAATATTGTTATGAATTTCTAATGAAATAGTTTTTTTTATGTTTATTAATAATATATATAAGTAATTAGCATACAAGTCTCAGCATACTATGGATAAAAATAATAATGTTGAGAATGTTGTTGTGAGTGAAAAACTATATAATAAGAAAAATTTTATGATATATTATAAATGTTTTGTAAGAAAATTATAAATGATAAGAATCAAAATTATTGAAAGTTTGTAAGGATGTATTCAATTTAGAATTTCAATGACTTTTGTTGACTTTTTAAAATAAAAAGTTGATAAAAGTCTATGAATGTTTTTTATATAGACTTTTATAGAGTCTTATAAAGTTTTAAAAAGTTTTGAACGACTCTATGAAAGTCAATCAAAATTTATTAAAATCAATCATTTTAAAAGTCTTTAAAACTCTACAAAAGTCAGGATTGAATACACCCCCCTTAGATAGGAGTTATCAGGATTTAGAATTAATCTGATATAAGCTAGAAATTTAATATATAAAAAATAATAATATGAAGAGAAGACGAAGTCATAATTCAAGACCAAGTCCAATGGGAATACATACATGCATGCATGATGCATGTATTGGGAGACTTTTCTATGACTCTTGTTGAAGGCTATTAATATCAACAACTGACATTTCATACTCATTATTGTGTCCTTCATTTATGAGTGGCTTTCAAGATGCACAACTTGCAATAATAATATCGTTTATAACACGACACAATTCAAGCATTAATGTGCTTTATTTGAAAATTATATTCCTTTAGTTCAGTTAGTTGGATTACAATATTGCCCACGACTTATTTCGTTGACAATAGAAATGTGTCATTTGGGGTCAATATGCATGGGATAAGTCACTCAAAAGACCCCATTATTTATTTATTTTTTTAATAGAAATTTTCAGTAGACAAATCTGTCAAATCATAATTGGCCAACTCAATGTAAATGGACTTGAAACTATATAACTATCAACCCTACTTATATACTAACTAGGCTAGAGTTGTTATGGTTTTTTCAATTTTATTTATATAAATATCGGTATAAATTTATATTGTACGTAGAAGGGTGCACTCATTTTCTTACAATTTTTTTTGTACTTTTGTGAATGTCGGTAGTAATTTTCTAACGTTAGAATAATAGCTAAACTAATATCTTAAAAAAAGTCTATGAGCTGTAAATATAATACTTCACAACAACAACAACGTTGGTCAACGTCATCTGAATATCTGATGATCTTTAACAATTATTACGCTAATTTTGCATGGTATATATACCAATAATATTATTTAGTCTCCGCCAAGTGCACAGCGCGTTAGATAAAGATCGACAAGACATGTTATGCTAATTAATTGGACTAATCGGACACAATTTAAAATGGAAAAGAGAATTTTTTTAATGAGAAAAATTAATCATCACTGTACGAGAAATCAAGAATATGCATTGAATAAATTTCACTTTTTACTTGTAAATCGCACAAAAATAAATAAATCACATTAAGAAGATCTTGTGCAACAAGTTCGACTGAGACAATGTTCGAAAAAAAAATCATACTTTTAATCTCTGAGAATTAAGGTGGACAAAAATGATTACATCAATCTATTAATTATAAGGGGTGAGATGGTAAATTGATGTCACACTTAATTATATATTAGGGTGACAATGACTTTGTGGTCTAGCGGCATGAAGTGGTTCTTTCCCAATTTGGAGGTCATGGTTCGATTCTTAGTGGGAGCAGTATTGGCTCTTTGTGCTTCGGTGATGTGAGGCTATTTGTACATGTTCTATGTGTTGGGTTTAAGTTCATGAAAATGTTGCTTTAATTGCATATTCCATTGTTGTCTTGTTAAGAATTGGTTTTACCCTTGTTTTGTGGTAGGAACAAGTGTACTTAGATTTTGATGATATCAATCTTGCTAGGATCATAGACCCCTCTTTTTATTTTCTTCATCTTGGATCTTTCGTGTTAAACGAAAGAACTAGCAACTCACCATGTGATTCGTAATGTGCAATACATCTACACGAATCTTAGTTGTATTTAGTACAATAAGTCTACGAGAAGAAATGAAGAAGAAGAGAAGACCGAGAGAACAACATAGACCGAAAGATGGAAGGGTCTAGCTCTCGTGTAAATATCAAATGATAAGGAAAATCATTTGATCAATAGAGATAACGAAAGATAAAGAGAATCTTTCGTCTGACAATGCCGAGACCATTAATTCTAAGTCAAACTTAAATAGACAACTTTAATACACGATCAAGAAGAATATTGTCTATGTCTTGCAGCTGGCAATCATCCTAGACAAAAGGAGTCCTAGGAATGATATACACCAAAACCAAGGAGCATTAAATGATTGGTACTTCATGTAAGTGAAAAAGGAAAAAAAGTCATGTTGTTTTTTGCCACCAACGACTACACAGTACAGCCGCAATAAATGCTCCATGCCCAGTGGACAATGCACGCTGGTTAATAGGTTTGAAATTTCATCTCCCTCCAACGGATGAATTTCTCATCACCTATAAATACCTCTCTTCACCACTAAAGAAGGGGCTGGTTGTTTAACTAATTTTATCCTAAGAGAAGCTCTTCAAACAAGTTCATCCAAAAAGCTTTTCTAAAACCAGTGTAACACCCCTAAAAACATGCTATAAAAAGCCTTAAAACATGCAGATAACAGAACTAAACAAATAACACAGCGGAAGTCTTAATGATAGATAGATAAGTAAAGTCTGAAACACAGGGTGTTATGCCACGTTCACCGTAAGGATGAACGCACAGGCAATATCTGCAATGTTTACAACTAGTCCCATAAGTTCAAAGTTCTAAGACTAAACAGGCTCACAGGTCATAACAAGAGAGGGGAAAACTATGCTAGCAAGCACTAGACCGCGCACTCACTTAGACATCACCTGAAAGAACACAATAAAACATGGGACGACGCCCGGTCAGCGAATAATGCTGGTAACCCACCAATACTTGTGAAATAACATACATAAGTAAGATATAAGTTGTAAAGCCATTTTCGAAACGGAATACATACATATATATATATATATATATATATATATATATATATATATATATATAAGTGTAAAACCAAGAGTAATAGCCAACATAAGACTCAACACTCTCAACAATAACATGGGAACACATCCCAAGACCACAAGGAACAACATGACTCACAAGAAGAGTCAAGGCATGATCTATCATCACACAATAGATCAAAACCCGACATGCACAACGCAAAGGAATAAGGCTCACCCAACAGCAACACATGCCTTTGTGACTACACACGTCACAAGAGAAGAACTCACAACAATGGCTACACGAGCCCTCGTAAGTCGTAACATCACCCGTCACGAGTTGATATGCCTTCCTTATGCCCGGTTCCAACCTTATGGCTACCCCCAACCTTATTTCTTCTTCCATCCATTACCTCCAGGACCCCTGTACAACCAAGTCCAACCTTATCCCTCCGAGGACCGTCGTCCCCATCTGCCAACGACCGCCAACGAGACCACCAATTTCATAGTACACGAGGGTACCGTACACACACATGGCAACACATGCCCTGGATAACACATGTTATCCCAGAAATAATCACGTGAACCTTACACAAAGGCCACAAACTCCATAATGACGTCACGGCCACCACGAGGACCGCTGCAATACCTTGGTGACTAGTGTCCCATACCACTAATCGTGCAATCCAGGTAAAGCCACACACACATCACACCTCAACGGGAATCAATCAATGGATCACAACGAAGGTATGAAACATACTCAATCAAGGAATGGGTCACAACCCAACAACAATGATGAATAACACAAGTTATCATCAACCAATCGGAAGGTACAAACAACACACACGCTAGCATTTAAACACCGAACTAGCATGCTCATCAAACGGGTAAACAAAAGGTAGTTCCGAAGAACACACAAGACTCATCACGGTTCAACGAAACACAATGTTGAACACTTGGCACGATTCAAGACACCAAAGACGTACACGGATACCTACCACATTGTTCTAGACATACGAAACATCAAGAAGACACTCAAATAGTTCCACAAAAGATCATCGGGAAGTCAAAAGACCAAATACCGAGTCAAAAGAATCACGGGGAACAAATCCGATCCCCAACATCATCATAACACGTACCCGCAGGTAGGCCCATGGGTAGGCCTCTACCCGCGGGTACAGGCTGCCCACATAGTGTACCCCGCGGGTGGGCGGCGGGTTGGATCCCTACCCGCCGTTCCGCCCGCGGGTACACCCCTGTACCACAACAAAACACTTCGCGGATTTTCATCTCCAAACTCAAATTCAAGTCCAAAACATGCCAAGATCACCCAATACAACAAAATGACTTGAATCATAGGAAATGCCAAGCAATGACACAAAAGAACCCTAAACACAAGCTCTAGATATGCATTTTCACAAGACAATGCATAAACACTCACATTTCATAACAAAAACACAAGTAGAATCCAAGAAATCACATATAGGTAAGCAAAATAGATTTTGTAGAGCATGGGTTACCTCTTGTAGACTAAAGACTTCACTTTACACCTTAATAAGCTCTTCTCAAGGCTCACCTTCCAAACCCACTTCAAGAACAAACCAAAAGATCATAAAGATCCTACCTTTAAGAAAAGACACCTAATATGAAACCAAAAACACAAGATGAACTTAGATCTTACCCTCCTAGATGCCCAAATATAAGAAAGGTTGAATCTTGGAAGCAACTCTTGAAGTCTTGGCAAGGCTCCAACTTGGCTTGGAAGAAAAGCTACTCACATTTTTAGAGAAAAGGTAGAGCTAGATTTTTAGAAAGTGTAAGGGATAGAATGAAGATGGTCTACTAGGTTAGGTTACAATACTAACACCATGTGAAAGGTCAAGAATGCCCTTACTAACATTAGGAAGTGTAAGGGACAAGGGAACTCCCTTCAAAGCTCAAGGTACAACTTTGACTTTGGGGTTGACTAGTCAATTACTAGTCCCCAAGTATTAAATTTTCAGGATTTAGGAATTAATTCACCAATTGAAATAGGATTAATTACTCAATTAATCCATTAATTGAATTTGGATTTTGGGGTGTCACAACCAGTGTCTATGATTGTGAAGTTTTCAAAGAAGCTCATCCAGATCATTCTCTTCACAATCCTCATAGAAGTCTTGCATCTTTACAAGAAGATTCATCCGATCATCAAGTCAAGACTTCAAGCTGTTGGAGAAACACATCAATTCCATCCAACACTCAACTCTGAAGAAGAAGTTGATAGAGGCGGAGTAAACTCTAGGAGTTGAAAAACCTTTCAAGTAGTTGTCCGGCTTAGTGATCAAGGAAGCTAGCTTGAGTAGTTTAATTTGTACTAGGAGTGATAATGCAAACCCTTTCACAAGTTTTGAAAGAAGAGTGGAGTAGGCTTTGTTAATAGCCGAACCACTATAAAAATACCTCTCTCCATCTCTCTTTGCTTTCGTATAACTATCTATCTGGCATTGCATGCACATTGACCATACCTTAAACTTTCATAACGAAATCGTGCAAAGTTCATCTTAAAACGTAGATACAATTTCCGATGTGCATAACCCTGAAAGGAGTTAATCTGAAAAATCGATTAGAGTGTATTCAACCCCCCTCCCCCCCCCCCTTTTCTAAACTCACTTTCGACCCTACCGGGACCAACAAGTGGTATCAGAGTGGTTACCTTGAACGGTAAATGTTTTGTTTTTACTGCCTAGTAGATCCCTTTTTGAAAATCCCTATAGAAAATTATCATTTTTCAACTTTGCACATATTTTTCTTGAAAGAAAAATGAAAAAAAAAAAAAAAAGATCATGTTAATCGCTCTAGGCCTCTTGCCTTTAATCTCTCTAAGTTTGAAAACTGGAAAGTCAGGATGCAGGCACACCTCTCGGCTATCCACGATGAGATGTGGGATGTTATAGAGGATGGACCCATTGTGATAATGACTGTGAACACACAAGCATCCGATCAGGGAGCATATCCTGAAGTAATGATCCCGAAACCTAAATCTCAACTTTCACCTGAAGAAAGGACGAGAACAAATCTCGACAACGTTGCACAAGACATCCTCTACAAATATTTAGACGACTCGTTGTTTCCAAAAGTGCGCAAATGCAAAACTGCAAAGGAGATTTGGGATACTCTCATGAGCTTAGGAGAGGGAGATGAGCAGGAGAACGACAACAATCTCAAAATGGCCATGAAGAAGTTCGAAGACTTCAAAATGCTACCAAGTTGAGTATTGCCTTGCAAAGTATGGGATTCAAGTAGTCCATGCCTGATAATTCACTGTTCATAAGAGGTAAAGGAAGTTTATTTGTTGCTTTACTAGTCTATGTTGATGACATAGAAGTAACCCGTTCTGATCTAGCCATTATAGAAGAAGTTAAGAAGCAGTTCAATACAAACTTTCAGATAAAGGACTTAGGGCCTTTGAAATATTTTCTTAGTTTTGAAATAGCTAGACAAAAGAAAGGGATTGGCATTTGTCAAAGAAAATATGGCATTGAATTTCTCAAAGATACAGGCTTTACAGATTCAGACAACACTCAGTACAGGAAGACAGTTGGAAAATTGCTATATCTAACTATAACTAGACCAGACATCAGCTTTGCTACTCAACAACTGTCACAATTTCTTGATAAGCCTACTAATTTGCATCTACAAGCTGCTCAAAGAGTACTAAGGTACATAAAGGCAGCTCCTGGACATGGTTTATTCTTCCCTTCCTCATCTGATTTGCTGCTGAAAGCTTTCTCTGACTCATATTGGGGAGCTTGCATTGACACAAGAAAGTCTGTTACTGGTTTTTGCATTTTTTTGGGGAATGCTCTTATATCATAGAAGTTGATAAGTGCATAATTGTTCATATTTATACCACATGTCTACCCCATATTTAGCCTTTTTTTGCTTATGCAGTGTCACAATCTTGTTCAAAATGATATTTATTTTGCTCATTTGATCCATTATGCACAATTCATTATCTTTGAGTATAAATGAAGGATTTTAGATCATTTTGGATGTATTTGGAGTCAAGGGGAGCCAAGGTGAAGCCAAAGAGTGATGTTTTCAATGGTGTTGATCATATGGACAAATTAAACCAATGCAAAAGTGGAACAAGTGTCAACAAGCTGAAATTCTCGCATGGATAGGCCACTGTTCTATTTTCGAGCCATATCTCAGTCTAGAAGTATCCAAATTAAGTTAATCTTGTTCCATTGGAAAGACAACTCAAAGGGCTACAACTCCTATTCAAACATCAAAGCCTAAAAAGGAAGCCAAAGTGGTCAAAATCATGCTTGAAGTTGAAATTCTGAACTTACAGATTTCGATCAAAACTGACCACTGTTCGGTAATTTGACCATATCTCAAACTAGGAATGTCCAAACGAAGTTATTCTTCCACAATTGGAAATAACACTCGAAGGGCTAACTCTTTCACGAAGACATCAAAGCCTAATTCTGAATAAAAAAGGGTCAAAATCAGCCTACAAAACGGAGTTTTGTTGCAGAGTAGAGCTCGACGCGTCGAGATTGGGCAGAAAGTCGTGATTTTCTTACTGTAAATGTTCGACCCATTGAAACCCTCCTTCTCTGCTCTATTTTAACTGAGTTTTGACTCATTTTTTGATGGCTTTGAACCCCATTCGAACCCTAACTATTTTCTACTCTTTCCTTTCTTATTTTAGTGTTAGATTAGGTATAGATTTAGGTTCTTTATCATATTTCAAGCTTGTATTGAAGGATCTACACTTGGATTTCAAAATTCTTCCACCATTTCAATAGATAATCTTCTTTTCCCCTTTTATCTCTTTATTTTGCAATGTTTATGCTTTTCACTTGTGCTTTTGTGTTTTTTATGCTATTTAATCATGAATAGTTAGTTTATGGACTTGAGTTAGGGTTGTATTTCATATCTTGATGCTTAGTTTGTGATTATTGTAAAAAAAAGGGGAAGAACACTACCTAGGGTTCATGTGTTTATGAAGGTGTTGTGTTTATATCTTGTTAATGTTTGATGTACACATTCATTATCTTGTTTTTGGAGGATTCCTTGCCTCAACGAGAGTTGGGTGATGAATCCAAGCCACCCATTGCATAGACCCGATTTCTTCCTACGAAAATAGGGGAAATTGGGGGCATTAGATGTTTTGTGTGCTTGATTCACCACGAAATTGAAGTTTGATTTTGATGAGCATAGTTTCTTAAACTTTGAAGTGGTGAAGGTGAGCTTAAGAGAATTTATTGATGGCTACCACTTGAAGTGCTTTTTGGAAGAAAAGGTCGATGGAAAGAAGGGGATCTTCATTCTCAAATCCTTTGATGGTTTACTTGAGAGGTTGAGTCGAGCCAGCGACGTTAAACATAGCGCTTCATGGGAGGCACCCCATGTTATCTTTAAAACTTTGCTTGGATGGCTCATGTGCATAATGTTTGGTAAATTGTCTTTCCTTGCTTGAAGTTGTGATTACTCCCTCTTTGTTGGTTGGTGGTTTGTTTTGGTGGAACTTGTTTCAATTCAACTTGTGATTGATGAGCCAAGGGGTAATACATGATTAATCTATTCTCTTGCCAATAGCCTTGTTAACCACTTAATAATTGAATAAATTCTTGATCTAGTGTGTTATGCATTGCTAGTGAAGGCTTATGTGAGATTCCGATCATGGTTGTTTTGCTAGAACTTGCCTCATTACCCCCTAAGTGAAATCTAAGATTTGCATGTTTAGAAATGATTTAGGCCATTTTTGTTTAGCTCGAGCCTTTCAAGCCTACCCTTTACACATGTGTTTACCACTAGTTGTCCCCGTTGATCCTTTTGTGTTTGTTTAATAAGTGCTAAGCTGTAACACCCCGTGTTACGACCCCTAAACCCAATTAATCATTTAATCAATTATCCAAAGAAAGAATTAAATTACAATAATTAATTTGGAAATGGCCCACCATAGTCCGTGGGCCCGCACCTCTAAAACCCAACCCCTAGCCCTAAAAGGAATAGAATTAGCAAGCCTATAGTATTTAGATCCTAATTAGGAATCCTAGGTATATAAATAGGGGACATAAGAGACACCTAGAACCCTCACCACAATAATCCCTCACCACACAAGAAGTTCCAAGAATTCCCTTAGGAGAAATCAAGAAAGAAGAAAACTTAAAGAAAGACCCTTCATAGCCAAGGAATTAATTAAGGCTAAGAGGTAACCCATGTCTCAACAAAACCTATTTTCTTAGCTATGATCCCTCTTTTAGGCATCCTCATATATTCTTGCGTCTTGATGAATTGTTATGATATTGATGATGAGATCTTAATAATTGGTGATATGGTTTTATCTTGATAATCTTGATGATGATAAGAGTTTCTTGATGATTGTGTGATATTCTTGAGGAATTCGGATTCTTGATGATTATGTGATATTCTTGATGAATTGTATTGATTTCTGGATATTAAACGATAGGTTACGTTCTTGATGATTTAATTGTGATTAGAGCCCTAGGATGTAACGTGAAACTCGTATGATGTTATTCTTAATATTTTGGGTGGGAATTCGCATGTTTGGGGTGTTAATTATGTTTAGAAAGCATGATAGGATATGTGCCATATGTTTCCCGCTTTTGATCCGTTAACTGCCTACGTGTTGTCATCAATTGCGTTTAAAAGTGTCTAAGCATGGTTTCGGGTTCCACAAAGATTCCTGGGGCGTTATTGGTGAAAAAGAGTCAGTGGGGGGTAGGGGACCCGCCACCTACCCGCGGCCAGGATGGACGTCACCGGCAGCGGGCAGGCGACTGCCCGCCGGGCACCCGCTACCCGGAAATTTGCCACCGGCGGGTGACCCTTCACCCACCGGCTACCCGCTGGAAATTACCCCAACTCGGGATCCCGGCTTCCCCGTTTGTTGTTCCCCCGACCCTCGTGGTGTCCCAACGGACTCCGTCTATCGTGCCTATGTCTAGTTTGATGTTCGGGTACCATTCGTAGGTGGAATAAGTCTTATATATTGCATGCTAGTTGAATTGGTATCCCGTTGGCCTAGGTGTAAGAAGTATGAACCCCTTAGGAATATTCTTAGTATGTGGATGATCACGCATAGGTTTCGTTATACGATTTCTCCCCCTTCCCAATGTGTCAATATGGGTTGCATGTACTTGTTATGTGTTATGTGTGCATGATACCCCAATTCGGTTGCGATCGAATTGGTTATTCCTGAGCTGCGGTTCAGAAGCTGGCTGCGGTCAGATTTACACTCTCGGGCTGCGGTCCACCGTTTGGTTGCGATCAAACGTTTTACATGAGCTGCGGTTCATATTCCTGGCTGCGGTCAGTTGACTACTCTTGGGCTGCGGTCCACTGTTTGGTTGCGATCAAACATTATGATGAGCTGCGGTTCATTGGTCGGTTGCGATCGACCCCTCCGTGTTGCGATACGGGGCAGGGTGCTGCCGGGCCGTGTCAGAGCTATATGCGCTGACCCTCATGTATGGGCATGCGATTGGTCCTGTGGCGCCATCAAAGTGTGCTATGTGATGAGATATGGATGGTTTGATGAGATGATTGTTATGAAAACGTGACCATAAGATACATGCTAGTAAACTGTATATGCTTGATTATGACTACTGGCTGTGCTTATCTCTATCTGTCGAATCTGTTCCCTACACTTGTGAATTGCGCATGCTTGATTATGACTGTTGGTTGTGCTTACCCCTATCTGTCGAGTCTATTCCCTGTTTTGAAAGCTAGAGTCTCCCAGGATATATCTTCATGCTTCAAAATGGTTTTCATATATCTATGTACATATCTATATGTATTGTATTTCAACGCGTTGGAGTGGGTTACCAACATCTCTCGCTGAACAGATATATTTGGCTTTCAGGCACAGAGGAGTAGACACTGGAGCGCGCTAGGATCTTGGAGCGTAGAAGTAGATAGTTTCCCTTTCGGCCTGCGTGCCATGTTTATGCATTTACATTGTTGAGGATATTAGTTAGTTAGCATGTGCACCTGAGTTCTCTAGCTCAGGTGTGGCATAACACCCTGTACTATTTATATTATGTTTTGGGATTTAATGAGAACTTACCTCTATTATATAAGCTTCAAAAGTTTAAAAATTTTGGGGTGTTACATAAGCACTTGTATATTCATTGTGATTGTTTTTCCTTGTGTTAACCCTAATCATTTAACCCTTAACCCCTAGCCAAAATGTTTCCCTCCACCCTTGAGAGAATAGAGAATTTATTCTTTTTTTTTTTCTTGGAAGAAATCTTTATTGGAGCTTGTTTTGTAAGCAATCCTCTTGATAATTTTGCCTAAGTGTGGGGGTCTTGATTCATTGAATAAGTTGGTTGGTTGATTTGAAAAGAAATGAAAAAAATGATGTTGAGAAAATTAAAAAAAAAAGTGTTGAAAAAGAGATGAAAAGAGAAAAATGAAAAGAAAAGGAAGAAGAATAAAAGTTTGAAGATTGACTCTAGTTTGTGTTGAAAGTTGCACTCAATCCCCACTACTTTAAAGTTTTGTTTTGTGTTCCATTGTAAATTGCTCCTTAGTTTATAGATGTCATATCTCTTCTAGTTCCTATTGTGAATAAATGTGAAATTCTCTCCTTTGTTTATTTTCCATACCCCTTCATTGTTAGACATTCACCCTTAGCCCCATTACAAGCCTAATAAAGACCTACTTGATCTTAGCATGCATTCTTAGAGTTGATCTAGTGTGAGTATGAAGGGCAAGCCTATGGAATCTCATTCAAAGCAAAGTTTTGCATAATCTCAACTTAGCATTTGTACACACTTGATCATCACACACTTAAATAATTTTGGTACTTGGTTATTGGCTTGAGAATTGAACTTGTGTGGAAGGCTAAAATGATTCTTGAAACAAGTTGTGTTGTAGCAAGTTGGGTTGTGGTTTGATAGGTTGTGCAAAGTGGGAGTATGATCAATTTCATTGCTAGGTTGGTGATTTATCTCTTGTTTTTGCTTGAGGACAAGCAAAGGTTTAAGTGTGGGGAAGTTGATAAGTGTATAATTGTTCATATTTATACCACATGTCTACCCCATATTTAGCCTTGTTTTGCTTATGAAGTGTCACAATGTTGTTCAAAATGATCTTTATTTTGCTCATTTGATCCATTATGCACAATTCATTATCTTTGAGTAGAAATGAAGGATTTTAGATCATGTTGGATGCATTTGGAGTCAAGGGGAGCCAAGGTGAAGCTAAAGAGATGGATACAACACTTCCAAAGGAGCCAAAGAGTGATGTTTTCAGTGGTGTTGATCATATGGACAAATTAAACCAAGGCAAAAGTGGAACAACTGTCAACAAGCTGAAATTCTCGCATGGATTGGCCACTGTTTTGTTTTCGAGCCATATCTCGGTCTAGAAATATCCAAATTAAGTTATTATTGTTCCATTGAAAAGACAACTCAAAGGGCTACAACTCCTATTCAAACATCAAATCCTAAAAAGGAAGCCAAAGTGGTCAAAATCATGCTTGAAGTTGAAATTATGAACTTACAGATTTCGACCAAAACTGACCACTGTTCGGTAATTTGTCCATATCTCAATATAGGAATGTCCAAACAAAGTGATTCTTGCACCATTTGAAAGAAGACTCGAAGGGCTACAACTTTCATGAAGACATCAAAGCCTAATTCCGAAGAAAAAAGGTTCACAATCAGCCTACAAAAGCGAGTTCTGTTGCAGAGTAGAGCTCGACGCGTCGAGATTGGACAGAAAGTCGTGATTTTCTTACTGTAAATGTTCGACGCGTCAAGAAAATTCTCGACGCGTCGAAACCCTCCGTCTCTGCTCTATTTTAACTGAGTTTTGACTCATTTTTTGATGGTTTTGAACCCCATTCGAACCCTAACTATTTTCTACTCTTTCCTTTCATATTTTAGTGTTAGATTAGGTATAGATTTAGGTTTTCTTTATCATATTTCAAGCTTGTATTGAAGGATCTACACTTGGATTTCAAGATTCTACCATCATTTCAATAGAGGAATAAGGGTCAAATAGGCCACTGAACTGCACACGAAAATGCAATTAGGCCACTGAACCTAAAAAACCTACAATTAGGTCCCTAAACTAACCAATTTCATTCAATTTGTCCATTTTTCAAGTTTCTCAAGTTACTAACAGGTTAACCCTTCACCTAGAATGCATATGTGGCATTTTTTTTAAATAATGTATTTTTAAATTAGTTTTTTAATATTTAATAAATAAAAACTAAAATAATTTATTTTTAAATTATTTTTTTTAATGTTTAATAAATTAAAACTAAAATAATTTGTTTTTTTTTTTATAAATAAAATATCGTACAGGGGCTTAGATTTTATTTTCAAAAAAAAATGTTATTGTAGTTTTTATTTATTAAGCATTAAAAAACTAATTTAAAAATAAATTATTTTAGTTTTTATTTATTAAATATTAAAAAATTAATTTAAAAATATTTTTTTTAAATACCACATATGCATCCTAGGTGGAGGGGTAACCTGTTAGCAACTTGAGAAACCTGAAAATTGGACAAATTGAATGAAATTGGTTAGTTTAGGGACCCAATTGTAGGTTTTTTAGGTTCAGTGGCCTAATTGCATTCTCGTGTGCAGTTCAGTGGCCTATTTGACCCTTATTCCTTTCAATAGATAATCTTCTTTTCTCCTTTTATCTCTTTATCTTGCAATGTTTATGCTTTACCCTCTTGTTTTTATGTTCTTTATGCTATTTAATCATGAGTAGTTAGTTTATGGACTTGAGTTAGGGTTGTATTATCTATCTTGATGCTTGATTTATGATTATTGCAAAAATGGGAAGAACACTAACCTAGGGTTCTTGAGTTTATGAAGGATTTGTGTTTGTATATTGTCAATGTTTGGTGTACAACATTCATTAGCATGTTTTGGAGGATTCTTGGTCTCAATGAGAGTTGGGTTAAGATTCCAAGTCACTCCTTGCATAAACCCGATTTTTCCTATGAAATTAGGGGAAATTGGGGGTTTTAGATGCTTTGTGCTCTTGAAGAACTTGGAGTTTATTCACCACGAGAGTGGGACAATTCCTTGTTAATTTGCTCACGTGAGTGACTTATATAGACTAGGATTCCTACGTGCATCCCCTCTATTCCTTGGTTGTGTGATTTTCCCCAATCCTTAGGTTGTGCTATGCATCTAGAAGATAATGCTCCCTAGCTTGAGTCCTATTTCTTTATTTCGTGTTTACATCTTGTTCATATGTGTTCATGTTATTTTGTTTAGTTACCGTAGTCTTAATTTCATCATGATTTGCTTAGCTTCTTGTTGGTTTCCTTATGCTAGTGCCTAGTTTATTGCGATTGCGTATTGCGTGCCATATCCCCTAATCCCCTGAGGACGACATAACACACCCGAGCTCACATCTTATTTTTGCTACATCAGAAATCTAAGAAGAAACCCACTGTCTCCAAATCATCTTCAGAGGCAGAATATAGAGCTTTGGCAACTACAACATGTGAAATTCAATGGTTAAGCTTCTTGTTAGCAGAGTTGGGAGTTAATCATTATGCACCAGTAGCAGTATACTGTGACAGCAAGTCTGCTATTGCTATTGCAGATAATCTTGTATTCCATGAACGCACCAAATATATAGAACTCGACTGTCACTTGGTCAGGGAGAAGCTCAGCAATGGACTCATCAAACTGCTCCACATTTCCTCCTCAAATCAGCTAGCAGACACCTTTACTAAAACTCATTGTCCTAGTTCTTTTTTTGGTTATATATCCAAGCTTGGATTGTTAGATTTGTACAATCCAGCTTGAGAGGGACTTTCAGGAAGTATAGGATGGTAACCCGTGGCAACATCCTACACTCCATGGTTGTTAATTCTGTTCACTTCTTTTCCCTCCCAATGCTGATGTATTAAACCCTTTCTGTTCTAGTCTGTTGAGCTTAATGAAACAATTCAGACTTTTCCTCTTCTGTTCTTCTTGTTTACCCCTTTTTTTGGTTCTTCAAGCTGCTTCGTGACATACAAATCCACGAACTAAATGGTTGGAAGAAAAAATGATAATAAAAAATTACTATTTTGCCCCTCTAATTTAACATCAATTTCACGAAAAAATTAACAGAGGACTAGTAGTAGTAACTTTAGAGAAATTAGAGGACTTATTGTGGTAGGCTTATAAGTTGAGGACCAAAGCTGGTTGAGTATATATCGTCTCGCCTGTCTATCAAGTTGGGAAATTTTTTATATATACTTTGACGTGTACATGCTATGAGAAAATATAAATTCCATATAACTAACTCATTATTTTAGTCACTACACCAATATTTGAATTAGGGGTGAAAATAGACCGGGCCAAACTCTAGAAAAATAGGCTTGGGCCTGCTATAGAAATCTTAGGCTTGAGCCTGAGCCTAGGCCTATGCATGGATTTTTTTTTAGGCTCAAGCCGTAGTCGACAATTGGCATGACCTGGCCTAAAAAAGCATTTTTTTAAAGGCTATTGAATATGTAAGCCATTACAAAGGCTTCATACTTTGAGCCTATTTAAAGCCAATCGTTATACTGTGCACCAGGGCGCAGATAGCAATGTGCGCCCCGCGCCTCCCAAAATGATTTCGTTTTGTTAAGTTGTGTGAGGAATTAACGCGAAGAAAATGTATGTGTATTTAGTTATAAAATTATGTGTTTTCAGGTATAAAATTCTGTGTTTTTAGGTATAAAATTCTGTACATTCGAAATTGGGGATTTTTATCCTTTTAAAAAAGATTATGTGTTTTTACGTATAAAATTCTGTGTTTTCTTTTATATAATTTTGTACATTCGAAACATGGGAATTTTCGGTTATAAAATTTTATGTTTTTAGGTATAAAATTCTGTGTTTTCAGGTATAAAATTATGTGTTTTCTATTATATAATTCTGTACATTCGAAACATGGGGATTTTCAGTTATAAAATTCTGTGTTTTCAGGTATAAAATTCAGTGTTTTCAGGTATAAAATTATGTGTTTTCTATTATACAATTCTGTACATTCGAAACATGATTTTTTTAAGGAGTTAACAGTAGACACGCGAAAAGGAAATAAAACGACGTCGTTTTGGGCAGAGCGCATAATGCATTGTGCGCCCTGGTGCACAGTATAATTTTCCATTTAAAGCCTACGTTTAAAAAAAAAATTAAAAATATGTCCAAGTACCTAACACAAATATACACTAATACAAATATACAATTATACAAAGCTAATACATGAGAAGTATATCACTAAAAATCTATGATTATTAGTCACATGATAATTAGTCAATAACTACATAACTGATAAGCCTTGAATTAGCCCATAATTATGCTTCGTTTTATTAATTTCTGAGCGAATGCTAGGTGATTGTGCAAGAAGGAAACGTATTTCAGGTGTTTATGGCTTGAGGAAGGAAATGTAGATTGGGGCATACATGAACTTAAAATGAGGACGAATCAAGATGATATTAAGGCCAAGTGATTCAAAGATGGAATGACAAAATCATAGCAAGGATCAACGGAGCATCGGTGCGAAAGAGAAGCAAAACGTGACACTGCTGTTCTACACTTCTGTTATGCCCGTCACGGTGGAGGTCACGGCGTGACCCCAATCGTGACGAGCATACATCATTTCTGAAGTTGGGGTGTCACACTGGCAGTCACGCCGTGACAGCCAGCGTGATCCCAACCTTCCGCAGGTATTACTGTTGGTCACGGTTAAGGTCACACCGTGACCCTGACCGTGACCAGCAGAGACCTGCGAGGCTTAGGTCTGGTCACGATGAAGGTCACGCCGTGACCTCCATCGTAACCAGGCATTCTGGAAGCAGTTTATTTGGCGCAATTGCAATAGTATAAATAGGAATAGGCGTTATTTTTAAGTTATCAGGTAGTTTTCTAAGTCTTCTTTTTAGGTTCTCTCCACAAATCCATTCTAGAACATCTATTCATTGTAAATCCATCAACTCTTAAGATTTAGTGAAGAATTATCACTTGTAACTACAACTTCTACTTCAATTTTAGATTTACCTTTTACAAATTGAATCAAGTAAGGTTTTAATTCTTATTCTCCTATTTTATAAACTACTTCTGTACTTGAATTCAGTGCATATTATTTCAATTGCTTTTAGTTTTTCGATTTCACTATATTGAATTGCTTTGTATGAATGCCATCATGAATTGAATTGCCAAATCTAGGTTTTGCTATGCCTCTAGAATGAATGTGATTGTGAATTTGGAGAATTGTATGGACTCTTGTTTGGTTAGGGCCCTACTATGCAAGAGGTCATTGGATTTGGTGCTTCACCTATGAGAATAGGGATTTACCATAGCCAAATCTATCACATTTCTAACTTACTCTTGAGAAAGGAGAGTTGGAAGGAAATGAGCACACAAGATGTTTGATTAATTGTCTCACCTAGTCTAATTGCTATGAGAATGGGATTAGAACCTTGGTGAGAGTCCAATGTCCACGAGAGTGGCATTGACATTGACTTAACTTCCTTGCATTCATTGTTGAACATTGTTTAGCCTAGAATCTTAAAACATTAAGAATCATTCGTACATTGCTATTTGATCTAAGTCCTCTCTTTTATCCTTGTCTATTACTTAATCATTTATTTGTTTTATAATTGTCTCTATGCAAACAATCGTTTCCTTTTGGTTAGTTTTCAAACACTCAATGATCTCGTGTTTAATCCATCTTTACTCAATTCCCTTAATAGTCATTCCTAGAGGACGACACTCACTAAAACAACACAAGTTTAAAACATATTATAAAACCGAAAGTCCACAATACAAAAATCTAACATAAGTTTAATCCAATGTCTTGAAAACTCATTAATAGTAAGGGCATCCCCAAAAGGGGATTGTTGTTGGATTTTCGAACAGTAAAAACTTGATGAGGGGATCTTTAACAAATGTGGAGGATAACTTCTTTCTCCTGCAAGAGGGAAAGTTTTGTCAGAAAAAGCAAAATAAAAAATTAAGCCCCTGTCAAATCAGCTTCTTCCTCTTAAACTTCGCGTCAGTGCCTATTGCCTTGGCTAAAGTGAAATTCATTTTATTTCATTTTATCCTTTTTTATTTTGCTTTTAGGCCAGCTTTTTTTTTTTTTTTTTTTTTTTTTTTTTCATGTTGAATTTTATTATTAATTTTCTATATAATTTAAAAAAAAATTGTAAACATTTATAATTTTAATTTATTTTAATTTTAATATGTATAATTTAAATATAATAAAAATAATAATTGTAATAATAATTTTTATAATGATAATAAATAAAGAAATAATTAAAATATAGTATGATAAAATGGTGGGTCCACTAAAAGTTTTGAAAAAACTTAAAACTAATGGGAAGATGAGGTTTTGTGATTGAGTGAGATAATGGATGATGAGGTGGATGCTGGGACCCACAAAAATCTGGAGTAAAATCCACAACTATTGAGGATGCCCTAACCACAATATAATCATAATAATATCATAAAAATATAATATAATATAAAATGAAATAAGTTACATCTCCAACTTAGGCTCCAGCTTAATCTCCAACTTAGGTTCCAGCTTTATCTCCTCTTTAGGCTCCAGCTTAATCTCATCTTTCAGAATCCTCCTACACAATGAAAAAAATAAATTGAGAATGAATAACTAGTCCAATCAAGTTCAAGTTCTCATAAATCATAACATTTTTGTTAACTTGTTCAGAAATAGATTCAATTGCATAGTTAGTTGTTATCCTTTATAATCTCATATATATTTAACTATCAATAGCAAAACATAAACAAAATAATCTCATAAATATTTAACTATCAACATTTAACAATCAATAGCAAAACATAAACAAAGTAACATCTACCGATTACTCTAGATATTAATATAATATTTGAGAGAAGAAGATATTAAGATAATATAACAAATTAACATTTTTAACAGTAGACAGTTTAAACATACACTGTATCAAAAATTCAGACTATCAATGTATACTGTATACCACTAACCTGTTGTCACCGCTCGTGGGATGTTGGAGTCGTCGCGGTCGGCTGCATTGCTGCATCCTGTGGCTTGCGCGTCTGCGTGGATAGAACATCAGAATAGGCAAATAGATAATATAACAAATTAACATTTTTAACAGTATACAGTTTAAACATACACAGTATCAGAAATTCAGACTATCAGTGTATACTGTATACCACTAACCTGTTGTCACCGCTCGTGCTGTCACCGCTCGTGGGATGTTGGAGTCGTCGCGGTCGGCTGCATTGCTGCGTCCTGCGGCTTGCGCGTCTGCGTGGATAGAACATCAGAATAGGCGAATAGGAAATTAGAGGTTACAATTTGGAATTTTAGAGGGCTCAAAAGTTTTGAAATAATACCTTGATAGTCTTATATGAGTACCACCTGGACACCGGAAACAATGCGCCAGGTCTTCATCACAATCAATGCGTGTAGTTCTGCCTTGCCAATCTCTACATGTAATCTTCAAACCATTACGTTCTAAATCTATCCCTCGCCTTAAAATGTTATCTTTCAAACAGTCCAGTGAGGGACTGTCCATTTCAAATGCGAACGTTCTTCTTTGGTAATGCAAAAATATTACCCAATCTGTTTAGAGTAAAATTGTAATTTAGTTAAAATTAGAAATAGTATAATAGATTCAATACATTAAATTAAAATCAATGGAATATACATCTAAATAGATACTATTTTTATATGAATTGCATTACTTACACTTCATATTATTTGCTAATCATGGTCTGAAATGCATGACTTATTCTAATACAGTAATACTGAATGTTCAAATCAGAAAGCAAGGTAATCATGCTATCTAACCAATGTCATCATTATAAAAACTCTAGAGTGATCTAGGGGGCGTTTGGTAAATTGGGTTAGTGAGCTTAACTAGTTGATAGCATGCATTAGTTGAATGTAGAAAGATGTTTGGTACATTGGCAAAAAAGTTATTCAAAAAAGCTACTTTGAGTAGCTTTATTATAAATTTTAGCCTTTTGGAACAATAATTAAACTGTTACAAAACACTAATTAATCAAACATTTAATTATATCGATTGTTTAATCAAGCCAAACAACTAATAGTGGTCAAATAAGCCAAAATAGACTAATAGACTAAGGCCCTGTTTGTTAAAATGGCTGTGTTAGCTGATAGCTGTTAACTGTGAACTGATTGTGTTAATTAGAAGGTATAAATAGTTGATAACATTAGCTAATAGACAATAGGCCATTTTTTTTTACCAAACATGGCCTAAGTATTTTATCAATATGCCATGTTTATACTGAAGATATATGCATTCGTTGCACAGCATAACTATTGAAGAATTACTGAGTAGTACCTGTTATAGGAGGAAAAGCCCAGTTGAGGGGTTTCTCATCTACAAAGAGTCCAGGAGGAATATTCGGGATGTTTGTTGTGTCCATTCTGTGAAGTGAGATTGCAAAAGAGAGATGTCAAAACTTTTATTTGATAAAAGAGTGACAAGCAAGATTGATATGGTATATATGTTGTGTTATGTGAAAACTTATAAAGTATCAATTAACATTAATGTCAATTACATAAAGTATCATTATAAATTACTATCGATAATATATAATGATATCATGTATGACCGGTACTGTTATTAATTGGTTGGTATTGTATCTTTTTTCCATGATTCTAGTCCCCCCTTACATGAATTTTTTGGCCCCGCCACGGTTTATACGAGCATAACAGAAAGTAGGTATAATTGTATATATACAATATATAAATAAACAGCAGCATTTTGAAACAATACCTAAATGATCCTTTGCAAATTGAGCATACAAATATAAACCAATAAGCATACAAATATTAAATATACAGTATAAAAAATACCTGTCGCTGGTTCACGTTAGATCGTGATCTGAGAGTAGAGGCGGAGGCCGAAAGGCGAGAGATCGTGATCTGAGAGTAGAGGCGGAGGCCGAAAGGCGAGAGATCGTGATCTGTGGAGGCAACTCCTAGGTTAGATAATACTCCGTAGATTACTTTTCTTTCCAACTGCTCAGTAATAGATTGTTTATATATATTGAGATAAGGGTAAAATAAAACTTTGTAAAATTGTAGAGGTGGCCAAAGTCCAAGCCTTGGCCGGTGCCGTGTCGGGCCTGGGCCTAGACTAGCACGGTCTGGGATCAGTCCTGAATTATTTAGGCCAGTCTCGTGCCGAGCTTACCTCGAGCCTGGGCCCGTGCCTCTCGTGTGTCGATTATACTTAAAAAAAATATTTGACCCACTTATATTTAATTGAGGGCACTTCAACTTTTTAATTTAATAATGTTAATATATATATATATATATATATATATATATATATATATACACATTAAGATTCATATATATCATCATTAATATTTTAGATGAATCAAAACTCACATATTTGTAATTATGCTAGCGTATGGGTGAACCATAACCGTCACTGTAATAACCGTAACGAAAGAACCGTCCGTACGGTTCCGGTAAGGTTTGTAAAATTTCGGAACCAGACGGTTCCGGTTCCAAACTGTGAATTTAAAAAAAAAAAAAAAAAAAAAAAAACAAGTAGCCACGGCTATAGAGATTCAAACTTCAATTCTTGTTAAAGAATTGAAGTTTGAATATTTCAAAATGGAATTATAAATTTGTTATAAATAAATAATAAATAAATAATAATAATAATAATGATAGCATCGAGCTAATGTCTAAAGGATAAGTATTTAACTATTTATAGAGTTGGAAATAAGATTATAAATAATACTTTTACAAGATAAGCATTACTAAGCAAGTTAGATAGATTGGCTTGTCATTTTTACATAGCTTTCAACATTACTTGAGGACACATGTTTGATCATCACCTTCATGAATTATCCATTTTCTTTGAAATGAGTTAAATCATTGTATTGAACATTAATGGGCTATTTTGGTTCACGGAATATGCCTGGAATGACATAGCATTCCCAGTAATAGGCTTATTCCTCTATTTGGTAACCACTTGTATTCCCAGGAACATTGTTCCCGGGAATGACCTATTCCCCTTGCAAGGGGAATAGTGATTTCTGGGCCCCCCCTGGTATTAGGCTATTCTTGAGTTCTCGAAAATAGCCTAAAGTTTCTATTTCCTATTTTATCCCCCAATTAAATTTATTTCCTATTTCACCACCATCGCTACCGCCGTCGTCGCCACCACCAGTACCACTACCCTAGCATCGTCATCGTCGTCGTCGCCGCCGCCACCAGCACCACCACCGCCTACCACCAACACAACCGTCGTTTCCGCCGCCACCATCACCCCACCACCGCTGCCGCCACCACCATCACCGCCGTCGCCGCCACCACCACCGTCGCCGCCACCACCACCACCACCACCGCTTTCTTTGGTGGCCTGCGTGCCTCCTTTGCACTCTTGGAGGTTTTGGCCAACCAATAGATTTAGTTTGACGAGACGTAGGCGTGAAGCGTTGCGGCTGTGTTGGCACTATTGCATCGTTGCATTGTGGTGCAGAGTCGCGGCATTGCAACTTTGTGGTGGTGCGGCATGGTGGCGCACTAGTACATGGTGGCATGTAGGTGCAACTATTCTCCTGGAAATAGCTGGTATGCTGCTGGTTTTTATGAAAATTGGTGCGACGCCGATAGGGGAATCTACGCCTCCATTTCAGCACTCCTATTATTATTTATTTTTCTTCATTTATTATTCCTTTGATCTGGCTTATTAGTTGGGCTTGGGTCCATTATTTTATTCTTTGATTCTTTAGGTTTGGCCTGTTAGGGCTTAAGTCCATCCTTTATTTTAGTTTTTTTTTTTTTTTAGTATAAACCCAATTTCTAGGGCTGAGTATGTGTTATGGTCATATTTGGACCATCACTTGTAAGACATTTTAATTCATTTGCTTAATAAAGTTTTGTTTAAAAAAAAAATAAAAAAAATATAGAGTTCAATATTATTTTAATTTATATCACAAGGAAAAAATAGAAACAAAACATTATATTTGTTCACAAAAGATGAATCCCCAACGCCAATGTCTCCCACGTCCCGACCTGACAGACTATTTGGGAGAATGAAAATCATGGTATGCTTAGTATGCACATAAAAGGAGTCCCCTTCACTTTGAGAAGTTTCTCCCACACTGTCGCTTGTGAGACTCGATTCCGAATCATTATTCTTAAATTTCATTCTAGTGACCAATTGAGCTGCCCATGCGCGTACCGTTGCAATTATCTTGCAGTGGTCATTGGTAACTCCATATGATGTTTTAAGCTATCATATTCACTTGTTGTTATACTAAAAGTGGCATCAATATATCCAGAGGGGATTGGCAGTGGCTCAGTAAATAGAGCATGTGATTTTATGGAAGTGTCTGAATTATTATTAACCCATGAATGTTTTGCTGCTCTCCTCAATCCACTTAGCTCCACTGCAACTTCCTTCATAGTTGGCTTTTCCTCCCCCTTCACATTTAAACACCTTCTTGCAAGTAAGGCAACCTCTTGTAACTCTTCAGTGTTTCCCTCACAAACAATGTTGTCATCAAGAATCTTGAACAATTGATTGATTTTCAATGATGAAATGAAATGCTCATACAGACTCCTCTCTTCCACCGGACCATCGTAAAGTACTGCCCTCCTACCGGTTAACAATTCCATCAAGACAACTCCAAAACTATAAACATCACTCTTTTCTGTTAATTCGTGGGTCTGCATGTATTCTGGATCGAGATAACCAAATGTTCCTTGCACCATAGTTATCAATTGAGTTTGGTCTTGTAGAACTAACCTCGATGCTCCGAAATCAGATACTTTGGCAATGTACTCATTATCCAGGAGAATATTTGCGGGTTTAACATCTCTGTGGATTATAGGAGGAAAAGCTGCAGAATGCAAATAAGATAGCACCTCAGCGGTTTCAGTAGCTATTCTTAAGCGGATCGGCCAAACTAATGTGGATGCCTTGTCTTTGTCATTTAGATGGTCAGATAATGTTCCATTGTTTATGAATTCATAAACGAGTAACGGAACTTCTATTTCTAAACAACAACCAAAGAGTTTGACTATGTTTCTGTGATTGATTTGGGAAAGCACAATAACCTCATTGATGAACTGCTCGACTTGGGTTGGGTCCAACATTTTGGGTTTCTTAACGGCTACCATTCGACCATCAAGAAGGTGTCCTTTATAAACAACTCCAAAACCTCCTTGACCAATGATTCTAGTTTGGTCATAGTTGTTGGTCGCCTTTTTAAGCTCCTGGGCAGTGAAAATTCTTGTTGTGCCGGAAGACGTAGTGCCTTGAGCAATCTTTTGCTTCAAAATCAATCCTCCATTTTCTCTAAAGAATTTCTCTCTGATGTGTGTTGATTTCCTCTTTCGATATCCCAAGTATAGACAAAACCCACTTATCAACAGCACAGTGCACAAAGCAATACCTGCATGCCATGCATATATGCAGTAATGACAATGACAAAATAATGGAAACCAACCCTAAATAGCTACCAAAAATGAAAGCGAAGGATAATAGAAATGAGCCCGCGCGAGCTTAACTCACTGATTTAGTAGGCATTATTTAAGAGAAAATGAAATGATAATAGAAACAAGCTCAGGGCATTGGTTTACCAATAACATGTTCAATAATCATCCGTTTAGAAGACGAAGTGCACCCTTTCCCATTATCTTTGCAATCATCCTTAGGTAATTGGCAGACCGATTCGCCCTTCCCATCGCCATGGTAACCTTCCTTGCAATGGCACTCATAACTACCTTCAATATTTGAGCAAATTGAGTTTATGAAGCAGTTGTTCTGTCTATTTACACATTCATCAATATCTGCAAAAGCCAATTAAAATGATTAGAAAATCACTAACTTCTGTTGGGCGACGGCTCGCAAAGCCGAGTTTAGCACTTTTTCAACGTAGCGCTGACTATTACACAAGTATAAGGAAAATAAAATTGCACATTCGCAGCAAGTTATAACTTGTAGTATAGTAGTAAGCGCTTGATATTGATAATTGGTATGTATTAGCAGGGCTGTCCCATTAAAAATAGGAGCCCTGTCTATTTATAGAGACATAATCCCATATGACTCTATAACTGAAGTAATTGAATCTAAATCTATTTGAACTTTATCTTATTATATTCTATAACAAAAATAAAAATATAATAAAAAATTTTGTCCAAATATAATACATAAAAATTCAACAACAAAAATACAATACAAAATTTTATTTAAAAATGACATTTTTAGTGCATATTTAAATAAAAAATTATTTATCAAATTTTATTTTCAATTACAATTAAGACTAATCTATGCATGGATTCTAAAAACATATTTATCAAGTAAAAAATAATGACTTTATATATATGTATGTGTATATATATATATATATATATATATATATATATATATAATTTTAAAATTTAGCCCTCAAAAATTGGTGGGGTCTTGTGATGTTGCCGTGGCTAGACATGGCCAGGGCCGGCCCTGGTATTAGAGCAAGTCACAGGAATCCTATTGAAAGCATGCTATGCAGTTGAAGTTGACAGGTATGTGAGAGAAGATAGTTGGGCAGCAGTACCCAACATCTTACCATCAAGAAATGTGAAGCTAAATTAAAGTTACACCTTCCGTTACTAATTATTTCGTATAATTTTTGACGTAGCGGTAAATGCTTAATTCTGTCAAGTTCCAATCAATTTTTCCGATCACCTTAAAAGTGAATAGAGATTTAAGATATTTATCAACTCCACCTATCAAATGTGGTTGGTAACTTGGTACTTTTAACCGACTTTGAAGGGTGGTCAACTTTAGTAAAAATCGTAATTTTTGTCCACTTTGTTTGTAAAATTTTGACCGTCAATCTGAAATTTTAATTTTTAATTTGTAAAATAATATACTTATCCTTTGTATAAAATAAGAAGAGAATTTAAAATAGAAATGGAGACAAGAAGAGAAGAAAGTGAGAGGTGGATGAAGGTGAAGAATTTTATTTTATTTATTTACAAAATTGTTTGGGTGAGAGCTACATATATTGTTATGTAGGATTAAAGATATATTTTTATGACACTAAATAATCTGCATAGGCAAAGTAATTATTAGAAATTTAGATCCCTCAAAAGAAAATGTAATTTTCTACTTCTTTTTTTCTTTTTTCTTTTTTTTTTTTTTAAAAAACAAAAAAAATTGTAAAGGTCAAAATACAACTTATAATAAGAACGGAAGATTAAGAATACGGTTAACTAGGGGTTAAAACTTAAAACGGTAAGACAAAACTAATTTAGATTGCCTATAATTGACAAGCTCAAACTAAGAAGATCAATACATAGTTTTAAGCCTCTAACGAAGAGTCGAACTTACAATTTTATGTTAATCAAATTAAACTAATTATTTGATCAACTTAAGTAGGAGTTGAACGAATTTATTCCTACTTTTGAACCACAAGGTTGGTCGAAAAGATACCTTGATCAAGTTGCGGGACATATGCAAGTGGTTGTGGGACAATGGGGATTAATGTATGCACTCTAATAATTATTATTGTTACATTATTTTTGCACGGTACATATAACATTTATTGCTACATCGTGCATGTATGACTTCATTGACTTGTTAAGTTTCCGCCAAGTACCACAAGGTTTTTTTTTTTTTTTTTTTTTTTTTTTTTTTTAATATTATTGACTCTATTACAAGGTAATATATGTTCTATACTTTCACTATCTGTTGTAACCCAATGAGTGCTTAACGAGTTTAGACCTCGTCACCGAGATTCGAGAGTTAAGACCCCACCACCGGGGTTTGATCCTGTGACCTTCTCCCAAGGGGAACCACAAAGGTGTCATCTGAGCATAAAGTGGTTGACTGAAATTGTGTTTTTACTCATAAAAATAATGAGGTAATACCTTCAATGGTCCTCCGAGTATTAGCGATTTACCAGTTGTTGTCATCTGAGTTTTAAATGACCTCCAATGGTCCTCTATGTTTAAAAAAAATAACCACCCGTGGTCCTTTTAGGACGTCTCGTGGTCATTTTGAACTCCAGAGTTTTTTTTAAATTAGGAGCACGAGTGGTTATTTTTTAAAACATGGAGGACCATTGGAAGTTATTTAAAACTCGGATAATCACAACTGGTAAAAAATCGCTAATACTCGGAGGACCATTGAAGGTATTAACTCCAAAAATAATTAATTATTAAGATTCATGTGGTAGTAGTTTGGAGTGCAGACAACATATATATGGTGATCGAGTTGCATATATACTATACCTTGGCAACCTGGAGAGAGATAAGGATTGCCTTCATAACCCACCTTACAGCCGCAACGATACCCCTCCTTACTGTTGGCACTAACATTGACGGAAACACATATGGTATTACCTGTAGTGAATGAAAAAGTAGATAAATTGAATTTATTTATATAAAATATATCTGAATTTAAATTTTATTGAAAAATAATTCCAATAAGCAAAAGAAAGAAGACACGAAGCAACCACTTAAGTGACTTAACATATCATTTTGCTAAAAAATTTCCAATTATTACCTTGACATATGGCATTGCACGTCTGATCCGGGAGGATCCAATCAAGAACCACCGGTAGCTTATTCACATCCCATTTTCCGGCAAGCATTGTGGCGGCGGAAAAGTTGAACTCCTCTTTCTGCACCACGAAGGCGTAGATGCAGTGCTTATCGGGATAGGAATCCGTGGTGGTGTCCAGTAAAACGCGAGCGTCCCTCGCCACATTACTAATTCCGATTTCACAACACCCATCTCCGCCGCATGTCCCGTTCTTGACATCTTTCATTCTGCCGCCAGAGGAGGTAATACAACCTTCGACTTTGTTTGACCCAACATCGTCCACCTCCTCCTCGTCGTCATCGGCGAGATAGTTTTCTGTAACTACAGCAAAGGCATTGCAACCGACAGCAACGAATTTGTTGGCGGTCTGGTTGACGTAGAAATTGGCCGGAGTGGGCTCTGATTTAAGCTCGAAAACTGGTATATCCGTCCTCGGGGTATAACACTTTCGAGCTATGCCCTTCTTCACATTCAACTGCCCTTCAAGTGATATATCCCTAACCTCCACGGCGCTGTTTGTTATAAATGGCTTTGGAGGATGAAGGGAGGTGTCGCAAGTGATGGAGAAGTTTGAGTTTAGGGCACATTTTTTTGTCAAACCAAAGGGAAATGGGATGCTTACGTTCCCGCAATGATCACTGCAGTTGGGTTTGGCTATGGAGGAAGAAGAATTGTTAGTGTTTGATGTGGCGGCGGCGGTAGGAGAAAAAGAACCTAGTACTACTGCCGACGACAACACAAGTAGTAGTAGTACAAGGAAGCAGCTCATGTTGTTGGACGGACTATACACTTAACAAATTATGCTTGGTTTGTGTTGGATATGCACGTAACTTCGATTCCACCTACTATATATAAGGAAAAACTAATGTGACATGGGGCCAATGATTAATGTGTAAATAAGAGGCAAGAGAGACAATATTGTGTAGGTTTGTGAGAATGATTACCAAGTCTCTTTCGCGAACTTGACCTGTATCATTTAATGGGCCGGGTTCTACCGGGTCTTTCTAGAAGTTTCCAGTTCGTACCCGGTGGGCCCAGAGGCCGTGGCCTGCGATGGGCTTCCGGCCTAGCAGGCCGGGTCACAGACGCCCGGCCCTAGTCTAGGGCAGACGCGCCGCTTGCAGGCTAGCCCTAGGCCTGAACCGTCGCCCCGCCTTTTGAGGCATTAAATGCGGCGTCTCTTCACATCTTGTCACCTCCGCTTCTTCCAACGAGAAGGTGGCACGTGGCCGTCTTTTCGAATTCCTCCCCCTTTAAATAGCCACTCCGTCTCTCTTTCCATCCTCTTCTCCAGTCTTTCCTTTCAACCTCAACTCGAGCTTCTCCGGCCATTCTTCATTTCCTCCGATCTCTCATCTAACTTAGGTAATGGCTTCTTCTTCGCACTCTTCTTCTTCCCGTCGTTACTCGGTCGACAACCCAGCGGCGACTTCCCCATCTTCTTCTTCTCCTCCCCGTCGTATGGAACTCCCGGCGGACGTTCCATCGACGTCTTCTCTTCCTTCGACCCCTTCTTCTTCGGGGGCGGTTACTCCGATGAGCCTCGCTCCTCTAACGACGGTGGCGGCTCTGCCGGCGGCACCGGACAGCCGCGAGGCAAGTTCGATTCAATCGTCCGTCCTTCCGGGCCACCATCCGTCGTTACTGCGGCGGATCTGGAAATGGCCCAATTTCTTCTTCGGCCTTTGGCCGTAGTCCTCGCTCCAGAAGGCCGGCAAATTTAAGACCCACCCGAGGGTTGCGTGGGCATTCATTTGCACTCGGTCGCCTTTGGCTTCCGAGTTCCTCCGTGTCCTTTCCTCTCCCTTTTTTATCGTCATTACAACGTAGTTCCGGGCTAACTGGTGCCCAATTCTCACCGACTCCTCACCTGCTTCATAAACCTCTGCCATTGGTGGTTATGTGAGCCGGATTTAGACCTGTTCCGGTATCTTTTTACCGTGAACAAGGTCGGCTCACACTCGCCGGGTTTTGTCCAAGTTGCCGCTCGTCCGGGCGACAGCTTTTTGAGGGGTTGTCCGACTACCTTAAGGACTGGAAACTCCTCTATTTCTTCGTCCGACCTGCTTTCTCCTCCTTCACCTTTCCGACCCTGTGGCCGGCCGCTCTATTCAAGCCTTGCTCTCGGCGTGCCTTCTTCACTAACGATGCGGTCCAGGGCGGCGAGTTCTTGAAGAGCTTTGGACCGTACTCCGTCAAGTACTGGTCCAGAGTCCGGGCCATGGCCAAGCGTGGCTTGCTGCCGAAGGGTGCGGCCTCCGTAGGTAGTTTTCATTGCCTCTCTTTTCCCACTTCTTTTTACTCTGTTTCATTCCGACTCGGAATACTTATGACTTTCTTTTCTTTCGCAGGTCCGTACGACTCCGACTCCACCAGTTCCGACGAGGCTGCTGTGCCGACTCCGGAGATGGCGGACAGAGCTGAAAAGATGAGGCGTCGGCTGACCCAGCGCGCTTCCAGCACGGCTACTGCCTCTTCCTCCCAACCGTCACCAGCTCCAAGGTCGGCGCCTCCACCACCACACAACGTGGTTGACTTGACGCCGTCGCCCGTCGTGTCGCCGACTCGACAGCCGCCCCCTCCTCCAACTGAGAGTCCGAGCTCTAAACGGCCGGCCGAGCAGACGGACACGCCGGCTCCGAAGAAGATCCGGTTGAGCCACGAGGTGGACGAGGATGCCCAGATCTGGCAAGGCAACTCCTCTGTCCGCAAATGGGCTGCAAACGTCCTTCTTCCTAAGGATGTGGCGACGACCAGCGCCCTGGGAGACGAGTGCATCGTTGAGGCCTCGCTACGCCAGTCGTATCGCATAAGTGTTTCCGACTCGCCTCTTTTTTCCGTTCTCTTTCTTAAATTTTCTGACTTCCCGTCGCCTTGCAGAATCTCACTTTCCAAATGGAGATGAGCCGGCGACTAAGGGAGTATAAGACCGGGCTGAAGTCTATGGCCGTTCGGGTGCACCAAACTGAGGAGGCCTTCTTGGAGGAGCAAGCTAAGCACGCCAAGGCGGTGGAAGTGCATAACTCCGAGATGTTAAGGGTCACCCGTTAGTGGGAGGAGGAGCGAGACAAAGTGGTGACCATCGCCGCGACCTCGGTGGAGGACTACAAGAAGTCGGCGGCCTTCGAGGCGGACGTGAAGGCGGCGATAGAGGCCCGGCAGAAGGAGATCGCCAAAGAGTGGCTGGCGACGCCGGAAGGTGACGACTTCCTTCTGGATCTGGGCAAGCACGACTATCGCCTTGGCTTCCGCGAGGCGCAGACAGAAATCCACTCCGCCCTGTTGGTCCGCGACTCCTCTTTTACCCCTGAGAGCTGGGGCCTCAAGCCGGTGATAGACGTTCTCCCGGCAGCTGAAGGTCCGGCGGCGGCTGCTGATCCGGTGGCTCTCCCTGCGGCGGCTCCTCCCAATCTTACTGAGTCCTCCCCTCAGGCAGAGGACCCTTCTTCTGTTCCTCCAGCTGGACCAACGGCAGGGGCACACGTTGAAGGGGTCGATGTCGACACCCCCTCTACAGTAGTTTAGGGCTATTCTTTTAGGATAGCCCCTTTTGTAAAGGCTGAACTCCTTCTCGGGCCTTTTTTAATTTTAATAAAATTCCCTCTTTCTCTTTCCTTTTGCGTTGTCTCGGGCTCGATTAATTTCTTTAGGGTTCTGGAGGCGATTGATTTCTTTCCTTTTGCGTTGTCATCGGGGCCTTCAAACTCTGAGAGGCGACTTAGGCTCGACGCCCTGTTGACTCTTTATACATTCGCCGAGTCCCTCAGTCGAGGCGACCTCTTGGGTTTCTTCTCTTTTAGAAACGTTTTAGGGCCAGGGCCTTATAGTTTCTTTTTATACTCGCCGAGTCCCTCAGTCGAGGCGACTCCTTTTAGCTTTTTCACGGAAACGATTAAGGGTCTGGGCCCTTGTTCTCTAACTTTTCTCGCCGAGGCGACCCCTTAGGCTTTATCTTTCTCAGAAACATTTTAGGGTCAGTGCCCTATTGTTTCTTTATATACTCACCGAGTCCCTCAGTCGAGGCGAATCCTCTTGGCTTTTTCACGGAAACGACTAAGGGTCTGGGCCCTTTTCCCTAACTTTTCTCGCCGAGTCCCTCAGTCGAGGCGACCTCTTAGGCTTCTTCTCTCTTTGAAACGCTTTAGGGTCAGTGCCCTATAGTTTCTTTGTATACTCGCCGAGTCCCTCAGTCGAGGCGACTCCTCATGGCTTTTTCACGGAAACGACTAAGGGTCTGGGCCCTTTTCCCTAACTTTTCTCGCCAAGTCCCTCAGTCGAGGCGACCTCTTAGGCTTCTTCTCTCTTTGAAACGCTTTAGGGTCAGTGCCCTATAGTTTCTTTGTATACTCGCCGAGTCCCTCAGTCGAGGCGACTCCTCATGGCTTTTTCACGGAAACGACTAAGGGTCTGGGCCCTTGTTTCCTAACTTTTCTCGCCGAGTCCCTCAGTCGAGCCGACTCCTTAGGCTTTTTCTTTCTCAGAAACGTTTTGGGGTCAGTGCCCCATTGTTTCTTTATATACTCGTCGAGTCCCTCAGTCGAGGCGACTCCTCCTGGCTTTTTCACGGAAACGACTACGGGTCTGGACCCTTGTTTCCTAACTTTTCTCGCCGAGTCCCTCAGTCGAGGCGACTCCTTAGGCTTTTTCTTTCTCAGAAACGTTTTGGGGTCAGTGCCCCATTGTTTCTTTATATACTCGCCGAGTCCCTCAGTCGAGGCGACTCCTCTTGGCTTTTTCACGGAAACGACTAAGGGTCTGGGCCCTTGTTCCCTAACTTTTCTCGCCGAGTCCCTCAGTCGAGGCGACTCCTTAGGCTTTTTCTTTCTCAGAAACGTTTTGGGGTCGGTGCCCCATTGTTTCTTTATATACTCGCCGAGTCCCTCAGTCGAGGCGACTCCTCTTGGCTTTTTCACGGAAACGACTAAGGGTCTGGGCCCTTGTTCCCTAACTTTTCTCGTCGAGTCCCTCAGTCGAGGCGACTCCTTAGGCTTTTTCTTTCTCATAAACCTTTTGGGGTCGGTGCCCCATTGTTTCTTTATATACTCGCCGAGTCCCTCAGTCGAGGCGACTCCTCTTGGCTTTTTCACGGAAACGACTAAGGGTCTGGGTCCTTTTTCCCTAACTTTTCTCGCCGAGTCCGGGCGGTAGTTAACAGTAATTCGTATTCTTTTATTCAAGTTGTTCAAGACCCTCGAGCCTATACATGGCCTAACCCTTTCTACTGATAGAACTTCTTCAAGTGGATGACGTTCCAGATCCGGTCTACGGGCCTGCCTTCCAGAGTTTCGAGCTTATAGGTTCCGGTCTGGACCACCGCGGCAATGCGAAAAGGGTCCTTCCCACTTTACCGCGAACTTGCCACCTTCCGTGGGCTGGCTTGCTTGTCGGTCTCGTAATACGAGATCACCAACTTGGAAGGTTCGTGGGCGAATCTTTCGATCGCGATATCTCTTTACCGCTCGTTGATACTCGACCATCCGAGCACTCGCGGCTTCCCTCCTTTCTTCTAGGAAATTTTTCTCAATCCGAAGACTTTCTTCATTCTCCGTGTCGGAATAAGTGCGGACCCGGTGAGTGAGCTCGACTACTTCAATTGGGACCTTAGCTTCGAAGCCGTACGCGAGGGAGAATGGGCTCTCTCCGGTTGCTCGCCGCTGCGTAGTGCGATAAGCCCATAGGACTCGGTCAAGCTCATCCGCCCAATTTCCTCCGATATCTTCCAATTTCTTTCGGATTCCATCCACTATGGTCCGATTCACATTTTCGACTTGCCCATTGGCCTGTAGGTACGCCACGGATACCTTGGTATGGCGGATATCGTGTCGGCAGCAGAAGTCAGCAAACGCCTGTCAGTCGAACTGTCGCCCATTATCGTTGACAATATGTTCGGGCAAGCCGAAGCGGCAAATCACCTTCTTCCATAGGAAGCGTCGGCATTGGTACTCGGTGATAGTGGCCAACGGTTCAGCCTCAACCCACTTGGTGAAGTAGTCTATAGCTACGACACAAAATTTCAGGCCCCCAGGAGCTGTTGGTAACGGCCCCAACAAGTCGATTCCCCACTTAGCAAATGGAATAGCCGTGGTGACCGGCGTGTAGAAGGTAGCCGGCCGAGTGTCCTTTCTGGCGAACGCATGACAAACGCCACACTTGGATATCCATTCAATGCAGTCTCGCATCATGGTCGGCCAATAATACCCTTGGACGACCAACTTTCGGGCGAGCGTGTGGGCGCCCTGGTGTGCGGCGCATATGCCTCTATGAGCCTCGTCCATTATTTTTTCGGCCTCGGGCCTGAGCAAGCATTTCAACAGAGGACCCCCCGAACAACTATTTGTATAGCTGCCCATCAATGATTTCGAAAGAGGGGGTTTTTCGTCGAACCTTAGCGGCGACTCCCGGATCTTCCGGCAATTCGCCTGTTTCCTTGAATCGCCGGATGTCCTCTATCCAGAACATCTCGGGGTTCTTCTCTCGGTTCCATTCCTCGCCGGTCACCTGCTGGACTTCTACTATTGTTTCCTCGATACTTGGTCGCTCTAACTCCTCCTTTTGGCAGATCTTCACAAGATGATCCGGTACTCCCTCCAAGGCAATTTTAGACAATATGTCGGCTTCCACGTTGTCTGCCCGTGAGATGTATTCTATTTTGTAAGCTTCGAATTTCTTTAACATCTCGACCGCTCGCTCTTTATATAAAGTCATCCGTGTATTCTTAGCCTCACATGTGCCTGAGATTTGCCCGACTACCAATCTGGAGTCGGTCTTGATTCTCAATCGCTCCACTCCTAAGGCCTTGGCGAGGCGAAGACCATTTAGCACAACTTCATATTCGGCCTCATTGTTAGATGTCGGAAACAAGTAGCTTAAGGCATAGTATAGCCGGAACCCCTCCGGGGAAATGAGCATAACTCCGCCCCCGCAGTATTGTCGACTCGACGCTTCGTTCGCATGCATTTCCCACCACTCGCCTAAACTGTCTTTCGTGGTGTGTTCCTTTTCTTCTTCGCTCGCCGTGCACTCGACCAAGAAGTCGGCCAAGGCTTGACCTTTTATGAAGGGCCGGGGCTGGTACTCAATCCCATACTGGGTTAGTTCCATGGCCCATTTCACTAGTCGGCCGGACGACGAGGGGTTTCGCAGGACGCTCCCAAGCGGTTGGTCAATCAGCACTCGGACGGTGTGGGCTTGGAAGTGAGGTGCTATCTTTCGCACGGTGATCACCAACGCGTATACAATCTTCTCCAGGGCGGCATACCGCGACTCAGCGGCCTTCAGGGAGCGGCTTACGTAATAAACCGGGTGCTGGACGCGCTCTTCTTCTCGGACTAGCACCGAACTCACCGCCTTAGAGGAGGCGGCTAAGTATAAGAATAAGGGCTCGCCCGCCTAGGGAGTAGACAATACCGGGGGTGTTGAGAGATATTGTTTCAACTCTTCGAACGACTGTTGATACTCGGTGGTCCAAGCAAATCCCTCCTTTTTCTTCATGGCCTCGAAGAAGGGCATCGTCTTATCCGCCGCTTTGCTCAGGAAGCGGCTAAGGGCGGCCAGTCGACCAGTCAATCGTTGCTGGTCTTTGATGGAGCTGGGAGGTTGCATGTCGACAATGGCCTGCACCTTCTCCGGGTTAGGCTCAATACCTCGCTTGGTGACCATATAGCCCAAGAACTTTCCACCTTGCATGGCGAAAGCACACTTTTTGGGATTCAACCGGAGATTATATCTCATCATTACTTTAAAACAGTCGGCCAGATCTTCCGCGTATTTGTCCTCCTCTGGGCTCTTGACGAGCATGTCGTCGACGTACGCGGCCATTGATTTTCCCAATAAGTGCTGGAATAGTCGAGCTACCATTCGCGTATATGTAGCCCCGACATTCTTAAGCCGAAAGGGCATGACTCGGTAGCAGTAGACTCCGTCCGGTGTTAGGAACGCGATTTTTTTTTTCGTCTGCCGAGTGCATAAAGATCTGATGGTACCCCCTGCAGGCGTCCATGAAGCTCAACAAGGCTGACCCGGTGGTCTCATCAACCAATTGGTCAATCCGCGGTAATGGAAACGGGTCCTTAGGGCAGGCCTTATTAAGGTCGGTATAATCGACGCACATTCGCCACGCCGGGGGCTTCGGTACAAGAACCACATTCGCCAACTACTCCGGGTATTTAACCTCTCGGACATGTCCGGCTGCTAACAGCGTGCTTATCTCCTTTTTTACGAATTCTCTCCGATCATTGGCCAGGTACCGCTTCTTTTGTACGACTGGTCGACGCCCGGGATCTACGGCGAGTCGGTGCGATATAATGGATCGATCAGGCCAATCGTAAGCCGTGCACCAGGGCGCAGATAGCAATGTGCATCCTGCGCCTCCCAAAATGACGTCGTTTTGTTAAGTTGTGTGAGGAATTAACGCCACGAAAATGTATGTGTATTCAGTTATAAAATTATGTGTTTTCAGGTATAAAATTCTGTGTTTTTAGCTATAAAATTCTGTACATTCGAAATAGGGGATTTTTATCCTTTTAAAAAAGATTCTGTGTTTTCTTTTATATAAATTTGTACATTCGAAACATGGGAATTTTCGGTTATAAAATTTTGTGTTTTTAGTTATAAAATTCTGTGTTTCAGGTATAAAATTATGTGTTTTCTTTTATATAATTCTTTACATTCGAAACATGGGGATTTTCAGTTATAAAAATTCAGTGTTTTCAGGTATAAAATTCAGTGTTTTCAGGTATAAAATTATGTGTTTTCTATTATACAATTATATACATTCGAAAAATGATTTTTTTAAGGAGTTAACAGTAGACACGCGAAAAGAAAATAAAACGACCTCGTTTTGGGCTAGGGCGCATAATGCATTGTGCGCCCTGGTGCACGGTATAATTTTCCATTTAAAGCCTACGTTTAAAAAAAAATTAAAAATATGTCCAAGTACCTAACACAAATATACACTAATACAAATATACAATTATACAAAGCTAATACATAAGAAGTATATCACTAAAAATCTATGATTATTAGTCATATGATAATCAGTCAATAACTACATAACTGATATGCCTTGAATTAGCCCATAATTATGCTTCGTTTGTACTAATTTTTGAGCGAATGCTAGGTGATTGTGCAAGAAGGAAACGTATTTCAGGTGTTTATGGCTTGAGGAAAGGAAATATAGATTGGGGCATACATGAACTTAAAATGAAGACAAATCAAGATGATATTAAGGCCAAGTGGTTCAAAGATGGAAGGACAAAATCATAGCAAGGATTAACAGAGCATCGATGCGAAAGAGAAGCAAAACGTGACACTATTGTTCTACACTTCTGTTCTGCTCGTCACGGTGGAGGTCATGGTGTGACCCCAATCGTGACGAGCATACATCATTTCTGAAGTTGGGGTGTCACGCTGGCAGTCACGCCATGACAGCCAGCGTGACCCCAACCTTCCGCAGGTATTAGTGTTGGTCATTGGTTAAGGTCACACCGTGACCAGCAGAGACCTGCGAGGCTTAGGCCTGGTCACGATGAGGGTCACGCCGTGACCTTCATCGTAACCAGGCATTCTGGAAGCGGTTTATTTGGCGCAATTGCAATAGTATAAATATGAATAGGCGTTATTTTTAAGTTATCAGGTAGTTTTCTAAGTCTTCTTTTTAGGTTCTCTCCACAAATCCATTCTAGAACGTCTATTCATTGTAAATCCATCAAGTCTTGGAAGATTTAGTTATGAATTATCACTTGTAACTACAACTTCTACTTCAATTTTAGATTTACCTTTTACAAATTGAATCAAGTAAGGTTTTAATTCTTATTCTCCTATTTTATAAACTACTTCTGTACTTGAATTCAGTGCATATTATTTCAATTGCTTTTACTTTTTCGATTTCACTATATTGAATTGCTTTGTATGAATGCCAACATGAATTGAATTGCCAAATCTAGGTTTTGCTATGCCTCTAGAATGAATGTGATTGTGCATTTGGAGAATTGTATGGACTCTTGTTTGGTTAGGGCCCTATCACCTATCACATTTCTAACTTACTCTTGAGAAATGGGAGTTGGAAGGAAATGAGCACACAAGATGTTTAATTAATTGTCTCACCTAGTCTAATTGCTATGAGAATGAGATTAGAACCTTGGTGAGAGTCTAATGTCCACGAGAGTGGCAATGACATTGACTTAACTTCCTTGCATTCATTGTTGAACATTGTTTAGTCTAGAATATTAGAACATTAAGAAACATTCGTACATTGCTATTTGATCTAATTTAAGTCCTCTCTTTTATCCTTGTCTATTACTTAATCATTTATTTGTTTTATAATTGTCTCTATACAAACAATCGTTTCCTTTTGGTTAGTTTTCAAACACTCAATGATCTCGTGTTTAATCCATCTCTACTCAATTCCCTTATAGTCATTCCTAGAGGACAACACTCACTAAAACATCACCACTAAAACCAACTTTCAATAACCAAGCTCATAATACAAAATCGAACAACACAAGTTTAATAACTACAAGTCCACAATACAATTATATATAATTTCAACACAAGTTTAAAACATATTATAAAACCGAAAGTCCACAATACAAAAATCCAAAAGTTTAATCCAATGTCTTGAAAACTCATTAATAGCAACCACAATATAAACATAATAATATCATAAAAATATAATAATATAAAATGAAATAAGTTACAGCTCCAACTCAGGCTCCAGCTTAATCTCCAACTTAGGTTCCAGCTTTATCTCCTCTTTAGGCTCCAGCTTAATCTCATCTTTCAGAATCCTCCTACACAATGAAAAAAATAAAGTTCGAGTTCTCATAAATCATAACATTTTTGTTAACTTGTTCAGAAATAGATTCAATTGCATGGTTAGTTGTTATCCTATCTAATCTCATATATATTTAACGATCAATAGCAAAACATAAACAAAATAATCTTATACATATTTAACTATCAACATTTAACAATCAATAGCAAAACGTAAACAAAGTAACATCTACCGACTACTCTAGATATTAATATAATATTTGGGAGAAGAAGATATTAAGATAATATAACAAATTAACATTTTTAACAGTAGACAGTTTAAACATACACAGTATCAAAAATTCAGACTATCAATGTATACTGTATACCACTAACCTGTTGTCACCGCTCGTGGGATGTTGGAGTCGTCGCGGTCGGCTGCATTGCTGCATCCTGCGGCTTGCGCGTCTGCGTGGATAGAACATCAGAATAGGCGAATAGATAATATAACAAATTAACATTTTTAACAGTAGACAGTTTAAACATACACAGTATCAGAAATTCAGACTATCCGTGTATACTGTATACCACTAACCTGTTGTCACCGCTCGTGCTGTCACCGCTCGTGGGATGTTGGAGTCGTCGCGGTCGGCTGCATTGCTGCGTCCTGCGGCTTGCGCGTCTGCGTGGATAGAACATCAGAATAGGCGAATAGGAAATTAGAGTAGGAAATTAGAGGTTACAATTTGGAATTTTAGAGGGCTCAAAAGTTTTGAAATAATACCTTGATAGTCTTATATGAGTATCACCTGAACACCGGAAACAATGCGCCAGGTCTTGTTGATAGCATGCATTAGTTGATTGTAGAAAGATGTTTGGTACATTGGCAAAAAAGTTATTCAAAAAAGCTACTTTGAGTAGCTTTATTATAAATTTTAGCCTTTTGGAACAATAATTAAACTGTTACAAAACACTAATTAATCAAACATTTAATTATATCGATTGTTTAATCAAGCCAAACAGTTAATAGTGGTCAAATAAGTCAAAATTGGCTAATAGACTAAGGACCTGTATGTTAAAATGGCTGTTAGCTGATAGCTGTTAACTGTGAACTGATTGTGTTAATTAGAAGGTATAAATAGTTGATAACATTAGCTAATTGACAATAGGCCATTTTTTTTTACCAAACATGGCCTAAGTATTTTACCAATATGCCATGTTTATACTGAAGATATATGCATTCGTTGCATATAACTATTGAAGAATTACTGAGTAGTACCTGTTATAGGAGGAAAAGCCCAGTTGAGGGGTTTCTCATCTACATAGAGTCCAGGAGGAATATTCGGGATGTTTGTTGTGTCCATTCTGTGAAGTGAGATTCCAAAAGAGAGATGTCAAAACTTTTATTTGATAAAAGAGTGACAAGCAAGATTGATATTGTATATATGTTGTGTTATGTGAAAAATTATAAAGTATCAATTAACATCAATGTCAATTACATAGAGTATCATTATAAATTACTATCGATAATATATAATGATATCATGTATGACCGGTACTGTTATTAATTGGTCGGTATTGTATCTTTTTTCCATGATCCTAGTCCCCCTTACATGAATTTTCTGGCCCCGCCACGGTTTATACGAGCATAACAGAAAGTAGGTATAATTGTATATATACAATATATAAATAAACAGCAGCATTTTGAAACAATACCTAAATGATCCTTTGCAAATTGAGCATACAAATATAAACCAATAAGCATACAAATATTAAATATACAGTATAAACAGTATAAATATGTATAAAATAGTATAAAAATACCTGTCGCTGGTTCACGTTAGATCGTGATCTGAGAGTAGAGGCGGAGGCCGAAAGGCGAGAGATCGTGAAATAAGGGTCAAATAAAACTCCGTAGATTACTTTTCTTTCCAACTGCTCAGTAATAGATTGTTTATATATATTGAGATAAGGGTCAAATAAAACTTTGTAAAATTGTAGAGGTGGCCAAAGTCCAAGCCTTGGCCAGTGCCGTGTCGGGCCTGGGCCTAGACTAGTACGGTCTGGGATCAGTCCTGAATTATTTAGGCCAGTCTCGTGCCAAGCTTACCTCGAGCCTGGGCCCGTGCCTCTCGTGTGTCGATTATACTTAAAAAAAATATTTGACCCACTTATATTTAATTGAGGGCACTTCAACTTTTTAATTCAATAATGCTAATATATATATATATATATATATATATATATATATATATATATATATATATATATATATACACATTAAGATTCATATATATCATCATTAATATTTTAGATGAATCAAAACTCACATATTTGTAATTATGCTAGCGCAGGGGTGAACCATAACCGTCACTGTAATAACCGTAACGAAAGAACCGTCCGTACGGTTCCGGTAAGGTTTGTAAAATTTCGGAACCAGACGGTTCCGGTTCCAAACTGTGAATTAAAACAAAAAAAAAAAAAAAAAAAAAAAAAAAAACAAGTAGCCAGAGCTAAAGAGATTCAAACTTCAATTCTTGTTAAAGAATTGAAGTTTGAATATTTCAAAAAGGAATTATAAATTTGTTATAAATAAATAATAATAATAATAATGATAGCATCGAGCTAATGTCTAAAGGATAAGTATTTAACTATTTATAGAGTTGGAAATAAGATTATAAATAATACTTTTACAAGATAAGCATTACTAAGCAAGTTAGATAGATTGGCTTGTCATTTTTACATAGCTTCCAACACTACTTGAGGACAGATGTTTGATCATCACCTTCATGAATTATCCAATTTCTTTGAAATGAGTTAAATCATTGTATTGAACATTAATGGGCTATTTTGGTTCACGGAATAAGCCTGGAATGACGTAGCATTCCAGTAATAGGCTTATTCCTCTATTTGGTAACCACTTGTATTCCCAGGAACATTGTTCCCGGGAATGACCTATTCCCCTTGCAAAGGGAATAGTGATTCCTGGGGGCCCCCTGGTATTAGGCTATTCCTGAGTTCTCGGAAATAGCCTAAAGTTTCTATTTCCTAATTTATCCCCCAATTAAATTTATTTCCTATTTCACCACCATCGCCACCGCCGTCGTCGCCACCACCAATACCACTACCATAGCACCGTCATCGTCGTCGTCGCCGCCGCCACCAGCACCACCACCCTAGCTGCACCACCGCTACCGCCCACCACCAACACAACCGCCGTTGCCGCCGCCACCATCACCCCACCACCGCTGCCGCCACCACCACCACCGCCGTCGCCGCCACCACCACCATCGCCACCACCGCCGTCGCCGCCACCACCACCACCACCACCGCTCTCTTTGGTGGCCTGCGTGCCATTTTTTGGGCCTGCGTGCCTCCTTTGCACTCTTGGAGGTTTTGGCCAACCAATAGATTTAGTTTGACGAGACGTGGGCGTGAAGCGTTGCGGCCGTGTTGGCACTATTGCATCGTTGCATTGTGGTGCAAAGTCGCGGTATTGCAACTTTGTGGTGGTGCGGCATGGTGGCGCACTAGTACATGGTGGCATGTAGGTGCAACTATTCTCCTGGAAATAGCTGGTATGCTGCTGGTTTTTGCGAAAATTGGTGCGACGCCGATAGGGGATTCTACGCCTCCATTTCAGCACCCCTATTATTTATTTATTTTTTTTCATTTATTATTCCTTTGATCTGGCTTATTAGTTGGGCTTGGATCCATTATTTTATTCTTTGATTCTTTATGTCTGGCCTGTTAGGGCTTAAGTCCATCCTTTATTTTAGTGTTTTTTTTTATTTATTTTTTATTTTTTTAGTATAAACCCAATTTCTAGGGCTGAGTATGTGTTATGGTCATATTTGGACCATCACTTGTAAGACATTTTAATTCATTTGCTTAATAAAGTTTTGTTTTTTAAAAAAAATAAAAAAAAAATATAGAGTTCAATATTATTTTAATTTATATCACAAGGAAAAAATAGAAACAAAACATTATATTTGTTCACAAAAGATGAATCCCCAACGCCAATGTCTCCCACGTCCCGACACTATTTGGGAGAATGAAAATCATGGTATGCTTACTATGCACAAAAAAGGTGTCCCCTTCACTTTGAGAATTTTCTCCTACACTGTCGCTTGTGAGACTCGATTCCGAATCATTATTCTTAAATTTGATTCTAGTGACCAATTGAGCTACCCATGCGCGTACCGTTGCAATTATCTTGCAGTGGTCATTGGTAACTCCATATGATGTTTTAAGCTATCATATTCACTTGTTGTTATACTAAAAGTGGCATCAATATATCCAGAGGGGATTGGCAGTGGCTCAGTAAATAGAGCATGTGATTTTATGGAAGTGTCTGAATTATTATTAACCCATGAATGTTTTGCTGCTCTCCTCAATCCACTTAGCTCCACTGCAACTTCCTTCATAGTTGGCCTTTCCTCCCCCTTCACATTTAAACACCTTCTTGCAAGTAAGGCAACCTCTTGTAACTCTTCAGTGTTTCCCTCACAAACAATGTTGTCATCAAGAATCTTGAACAATTGATTGATTTTCAATGATGAAATGAAATGCTCATATAGACTCCTCTCTTCCACCGGACCATCGTAAAGTACTGCCCTCCTACCGGTTAACAATTCCATCAGGACAACTCCAAAACTATAAACATCACTCTTTTCTGTTAATTCGTGGGTCTGCATGTATTCTGGATCGAGATAACCAAATGTTCCTTGCACCATAGTTATCAATTGAGTTTGGTCTTGTAGAACTAACCTCGATGCTCCGAAATCAGATACTTTGGCAATGTACTCATTATCCAGGAGAATATTTGCGGGTTTAACATCTCTGTGGATTATAGGAGGAAAAGCTGCAGAATGCAAATAAGATAGCACCTCAGCTGTTTCAGTAGCTATTCTTAAGCGGATCGGCCAAACTAATGTGGATGCCTTGTCTTTGTCATTTAGATGGTCAGATAATGTTCCATTGTTTATGAATTCATAAACGAGTAACGGAACTTCTGTTTCTAAACAACAACCAAAGAGTTTGACTATGTTTCTGTGATTGATTTGGGAAAGCACAATAACCTCATTGATGAACTGCTCGACTCGGGTTGGGTCCAACATTTTGGGTTTCTTAACGGCTATGGTTCGACCATCATGAAGGTGTCCTTTATAAACAACCCCAAAACCTCCTTGACCAATGATTCTAGTTTGGTCATAGTTGTTGGTCGCTTTTCTAAGCTCCTGGATAGTGAAAATTCTTGTTGTGCCGGAAGACGTAGTGCCTTGAGCAATCTTTTGCTTCAAAATCAATCCTCCATTTTCTCTAAAGAATTTCTCTCTGATGTGTGTTGATTTCCTCCTTCGATATCCCAAGTATAGACAAAACCCACTTATCAACAGCACAGTGCACAAAGCAATACCTGCATGCCATGCATATATGCAGTAATGACAATGACAAAATAATGGAAACCAACCCTAAATAGCTACCAAAAATGAAAGCAAAGGATAATAGAAATGAGCCCGTACGAAGCAGTATTTAGGAGAAGAATGAAATGATAAGAGAAACGAGCTAAAGGGCATTGGTTTACCAATAACATGTTCAATAATCATCCGTTTAGAAGAAGAAGTGCACCCTTTCCCATTATTTTTGCAATCATCCATAGGTAATTGGCAGCCCGATTCCCCCTTCCCATTGCCATGGTAACCTTCCTTGCAATGGCACTCATAACTACCTTCAATGTTTGAGCAAATAGAGTTTATGGAGCAGTTGTTCTGTCCATTTACACATTCATCAATATCTGCAAAAGCCAATTAAAATGATTAGAAAATCACTAACTTCTGTTGGGCGACGACTCGTAGAGCCGAGTTTTGCACTTTCTCATCGAAACGTAGCGCTGACTATTACACAAGTATAAGAAAAATAAAATTGCACATTCGCAGCAAGCTATAACTTTATTTTAGCATAACGGTAAGCGCTTGATATTGATAATTGGTATTACTGTATTAGAGCAAGTCACAGGAATCCCATTGAAAGCATGCTATGCAGTTGAAGCTGATAGGTGGTGAGAGAAGATAGTTGGGCAGCAGAGCCCAACATCTTACCATCAGGGCATCAGGAAACGTGGAACTAAATTAAGTTGCACCTTTGTTACTAATTACTCCGTATAATTTTTGACGTAACATTAAGTGCTTAATTATGTCAAATTCCAATCAATTTTTCTGATCACCTTAAAAGTGAATAGAGATTTAAGATATTACCCGTACGAGCTTAACTCAATGGTTTAGTGGGCAGTATTTGGGACAAGAGACCAAGGTTCGAACTTCGACGGCGGCAGTGTCGGAATTATGTCCAAAGTGGTCAGATTCCTTGTGCGCAACGACATTTGGCACTGTCTACTAAACTATTGAATCACCGTAATTTACATCCTCCTACATGTTCTGTCTGGTTGAGGATTTAACATTTGGGACAAGAGATTTAAGATATTTATCAACTCCCACCTATCAAAGGTGGTTGGTAACTTGGAACTTTTGACCGACTTGGAAGGGTGGTCAACTTTAGTAAAAATCGTAATTTTTGTCCACTTTGTTTGTAAAATTTTGTCCGTCAATCTGAAATTTTAATTTTTAATTTGTAAAATAATTTACTTATACTTTGTATAAAAGAAGAAGAGAATTTAAAATAGAAATGGAGACAAGAAGAGAAGAAAGTGAGAGGAGGAGAAAGCTAAGGTAAAGAATTTTATTTTATTTATTTACAAAATTGTTTGGGTGAGAGCTGCATAAATTGTTATGTAGGATTAAAGATAGATTTTTATGATACAAATAATCTGCATAGGCAAATTAAGTATTAGAACACTCAAAAGAAAATGTAATTTTCTAATTTTTTTTAAAAAAAAAAACTTGTAAAGATCAAAATACAACTTATAATAAGGTCAGTTGGAAGAGCTAAACGAAGTAGCTAGATGTGAAGAACGAAAGATCAAGAATACAGTTAACTAGGGGTGAAAACTTAAAGCAGTAAGATAAATTAATTTAGATTGCTTATAACTGACAATATCAAACTAAGAAGGTTAATATATAGCTCTAATTGTTTGATTAACTTAATTAGGTGTTGACCCAATTTAAACCTACTTATCAACCAAAAGGTTGGTCGAAAAGATACCCTGATCAAGTTGGGGGACATATGCAAGTGGTTGTGGGACAACGGGGATTAATGTATGTACTCTAATAATTATTATTGTTACATTATTTTTTCATGGTACATATAACATTTATTGCTACATCGTGCATGTATGACTTGTTAAGTCTCCGCCAAGTACCACAAGGCATTGGATAGACAAATTGCATACAATTGAGTCAATTCTGCCCCAATTGAGGGGCGAACTCGTGACCTTTCATATGAAAAAGTCTTTTTGCACCACTAGATCAGAAAGTTATTGGCCACAAATTTTTAAGAAAAGAAATTGTGTTTTTACTCCTTACAAAAATAATTATTCCATTTATCTCATTTTATTTACCCTACTAACTTTTTTTTTTTTTTGAAAGTTACTGGCTCTATTACATTGTAGTATCTGTTCATATACTTTCTCAACCTACTGAAACACAAAGAACCAATAACGCCTCCACTGAGGCTCGAACTAACCCTACTAACTTAATATTTTGAAAAATTGAATTAAAAATAATTTTAAATAACATCAGTCAAGTCTCGTTAACCAAACCATACATAGAAAATAATAAATTCAAATAACATCAGTCAAGCCTCGTTAACCGAACCATACACATAAAATGGAATACTTACTAACTTAATATTTTGAAAAATTAAATTAAAAATAACTTCAGTCAAGCCTTGTTAACCGAACCATACACATAAAACAATAAATTCAAATAACTTCAGTCAAATCTCATAAACCGAACCATACATATAAAATGGAACGATTTTTTTAATACTACTGACTCCCTATTGAAGCACACCAATTTTTCCACTTGACTGTAAACCTGTAACCTCTCGACCACAAAGTCTCCGGCAATAGGGTAGTGACTTAACAATTTTGATTTAAATATTTGAAACAGACACTATTGATGTTATTTGAATTGTATATAATATATATATAACTACCTCATGTCTTCATATTAATACTTATTTCAATTGCTCATTTTAGAAAAATCTATCCGATCTGAAATAATGAGAGAAAAGAATTGTGGTAATAGTTTCGTAATTTTCTACGACTTTAAAGTGTACTATGTGGTGTTACTAAGAGGGCGTTTGGTTCACTTTAATTTCGTTGTAGTTAAATTTCAATTCAATGAATGTCTCAATTATATTGTTTGGTTGGAGGGAATTGCAATTCTACAGAATTGCAACTCCCTCCTTTTGTTGAATTGCAATTCATGGGATACTCCGGCCCCATGAATTGCAATTTAATGAATTTGAGAAAGGAAAAACAAATGAAATGACACTACTACCCTTAGTTGTTATTACTAGTATTATTATACAAGGGTATTTTAGTCTTTATACAACTTCTTTGCTTCCCAACTACAAAATTCTATTTCTCCCTACCAAACAATGTAATTTGAATTCCTATTTTATTCATACTTTATTCTTTTCCCATTGAATTACAATCCTTTTCCCCCCTAATTCCTTCCTTCCAACCAAACACCTCGTAAATACACTTTCACATGAATGTTAAAAGTGCACTTAGCAACACTACATAGTGCATATTTTTTACACAAACATTAAAATGCACTTTGTAACATTACATGATGCACTTTGCAAAGTTACAGAGTTCACTTTCACATCATAACACTGTGCGGGCATGCATTTGGTTTACAGAATATGGGAGTGTTGAGTAGTGCAGAGTGAACTGTATAGTCTTACAAAGTGCATTTTAAAGTTTGAGTTATTTATCAAAATGTGATCCCGTAGTTTTTCTTTTTGCTCTCGAACCAGTATATATATCTAACTAGATGGACATCTAACCTTCGTTCGTAGTTTTTCTTTTGGGAACAAGTTCTCATAGATATTATTCCCTCAAGTATATATGTTGCACAAAAAAATATTAAAGATTAGTGTTTTCACTTTTCAAAAACGCTTCCCACAAATTCACGATAATTTCACAAAACATAAGTGCAGATCAGACAATCAACACATATAATGACATAAATGGTGCCATATATGCATACCTTGGCAACCTGGAGAGAGATAAGGATTGCCTTCATAACCCTCCTTACAACCGCAACGATACCCCTCCTTACTGTTGGCGGTAACATTGATGGAAACACATATGGTATTACCTGTAGGGAACGAATAAGTAGATAAATTGAATTTATTTATATAAAATATAACTGAATTTAAATTTTATAGAAAATAATTCCAACAAGCAAAAGAAAGAAGACAGGAAAAATCCTGTCTAAAATCAGCATCCCAAATCTACCCAACTCAAAGGCTTTGGAAAGTTAGATTATATTCTGGCATTCATGTATGTGAACCCACCTAAAAGGGAATTGTATACATACTATATTGAGACTTTGGCCATCATTGATAAAATAATTAGCTTATAAGTCAATTTTGATTTATTTGACCACTATTAGCTATTTGACTTGGTTAAACAATCAATATGAATGTTTGATTAATTAGCTTTTTGTAACAATTAATTGTTCCAGAATGTTAAAATTCAAAAAGCTACTCATCAAAGTAGCTTTTTTTAGAAAGTATTTTGTATGTAATCAGCGAACAGCTAACAACTAATTTACCAAATACTTTTTCTACAATCAATTAATATTATCAACTAATCAAACTCACTAACACAATCAGCTAACAATCATTTACCAAACACTTTTGCTCAATTTTAGTTTGGCATATTCTTTTGGCTTGCTTAATTTGTGTATAGGTGGTTGTGACTGGATTCTTTTCCTTCTGGTTGTGTACTCTATTTATTTTGCTTTCTTGCTATGAATAAATGTCTAGATTACAACTTCTACATGATATTAGAGCTAATTCTCTAGCAAAATTATTTTTTCCAGGTCCTGTTTATCCTCTCAATTCCCACTACACCTCAAACAACTATTCTACAACTCTATGCCCCAACCCGCTCCCTGTTTAAACTTATCTCGTCCAATTTGAAAAAAGCAAGTTGAGTCCACACTCGTTGGACTTGACCTTGTGGTTTACGTTAATAACATTGTCGTTGCTTCGGCAAAATATTCCGATGACGCACAAAGAGTCGCAAGTCCATCTACTATACACAACTTGGTGCAAACCCATTTCCAATTCTAATTTGGAACGAGGCTACTTTCAAGCCTTTCCATATCTATTTTCGGTCACTGATTCTCGTACAATATATTAATTTTTTCATCTCACTTTGAAGAACCAATCTACTTTGACTCAACCCAAATTAAAAATGAATGCACATATATTTGTACCACCCAAAATAACCACCTAAAATATCATGCTAAAAATTCCCAATTATTACCTTGACATGTGCCATTGCACGTCTGATCCGGGATGATCCAGTCAAGAACCACCGGTAGCTTATTCACATCCCATTTTCGGGCAAGCATTGTGGCGGAAAAGTTGAACTCCTCTTTCTGCACCACGAAGGCGTAGATGCAGTGACTATCGGGATAGGAATCCGTGGTGGTGTTCAGTAAAACGCGAGCGTCCCTCGCCACATTACTAATTCCGATTTCGCAACACCCAACTCCGCCGCATGTCCCGTTCTTGACATCTTTCATTCTGCCGCCACAGGAGGTAATACAACTTTCTACTTTGTTTGACCCAACATCGTCCATCTCCTCGTAATCGTCGTCGTCGTCGAGATAGTTTTCTGTTACAACAGCGAAAGCATTGCAGCCGACAGCAACGAATTTGTTGGCGGTCTGGTTGACGTAGAAATTGGCCGGAGTGGGCTCTGATTTAAGCTCGAAAACTGGTATATCCGTCATCCGGGTATAACACTTTCGAGCTATGCCCTTCTTCACATTCAACTGCCCTTCAAGTGATATATCCCTAACCTCCACGGCGCTATTTGTTATAAATGGCTTTGGAGGATGATAGGAGGTGTTACAAGTGATGGAGAAGTTTGAGTTTAGAGCACATTCTTCTCCTAAACCAAAGGGAAATGGGATCATTACGTTCCCGCAATGATCACTGCAGTTGGGTTTGGCTATGGAGGAAGAAGAATTGTTAGTGTTTGATGTGGCGGCGGCGGTAGGAGAAAAAGAACCTAGTACTACTGCCGACGACAACACAAGTAGTAGTAGTACAAGGAAGCAGCTCATGTTGTTGGACGGACTATACAGTTAACAAATTATGCTTGGTTTGTGTTGGATATGCAAGTAACTTCGTTTCCACCTACTATATATAAGGAAACACTAATGTGACATGGGGCCAATGATTAGTGTGTAAATGAGAGGCTAGAGAGACAATATTGTGTAGATTTGTGAGAATGGGGAAAAATGTGTAAAGTATTGTCATTACCTTCTTTAAAGTAGGGATTTTCACAAACAATCTAATTCAATTACTTTTTTATTACACCAAAACCCCCACTTCATATTTATTACTTCAACACCAATAACATTATTTATTGTACGTCCAGAGTCAATAGTACTAATAAAGTCTCAGATGGCACCGGGCTCTCCTGGACTCTTTATGTTGCAATAATTAAAAAGTATAGAATAGATACTACCTTCTAATAGAGTCTAATACTTAAAAAAATATTATTTATTGTCCAACCCCTAACTACTTCTCTCTCCTTTTTTTTTTTTTCTTCAGATTTTCTACTTCATTCTTCATACATCCTCTCACCATTCTTTATAAATTCTCTCATCTTTTTTCACCTTTTACCATCAATAATATTGTTTTTCCAATATCTAGTTCCAACCTCGTAATATATTTTCCTTTCCCAAATAATTGAAGCTTCAGCAAGAATCGATAATGAATTGAAAAATTCAAGATGGGCGACAACCGGTGAATGACGGCAGAAATTGGTGTAGTTGTTTTTCGGTGAACCTATGAAAAAATAGTAATATTATTGTAGTTTTGTCATCACCAAAATAATTAATTTAATTTTGTCAATGTATTATTAATTATTTAATTAGTATTTGTTTTAATGCATTTAATTAGTATTTAGTTTTTAGTTAAAATAAAATACCGTAAAGGGAATTATAACACACATGGAAAGTAAGCATGCAATAATTGCATAACATGAACGTGAAATCCAAAAAAAAAAAAAACATAATACAAATACAAATAATATATATTTTTCTATATTGATTAGAATGTTAATTATTATTATTATTATTATTATTATTATTATTATTATTATTATTATTATTATTATTATTATTATTATGGTAATTATTCTTAAAGTCGGTAATGGTATTATTATTATTGTTGTTGTTGCAACATGTTCATCGTCGTTGGTGTCTTCGTCATCTACGAAGTAACGTGATGACACAGTTCCAAAACAAGAGACTGAAGTCGTTGGTTTGGGAGACATGTAGTTCTATGAAACAAAGAGACTTCGACTTGGCAATAAAGACTATACAAGAGATGTTTCCAAATGCATATCATGCTTGGCAGAAATCTCATGGAAATACTTGGCATTGCCTCATGACAGTGGACACATGTTTGGCATTTTGACAATCAATAGTTCTGAATCTTTAATTTCCAAATGCATATCATGCGGGGTTGTCGAATGTTCCCTATCACTATTGTCTCCCGATTGACTTTCCACAAATTTGTATGTTCCACAAATTAATGCAACAAGCTGGATTGCATTAGCCAATTCAACTAATGTTGATAAGGAGATGTTCGCTCGGGAATGATACAAGTATAATGCAATCATTCGCTTATATAACAACCAAAGAGGGATATATGAGGTAGCACTTGAATCAACTTCTAGTTCTCTGGGTCAGACACGCTATGTTAAGGTAAATTTGACTGACCTGACATGTACCTGCAATTGTTGTGTTGTAGATGGCTTACCTTGCGCGCATGTCATTGCCGGATGCCATTATAGAGGGATTGTCCCTGATTCCTTTGTGCCACAAGTCTTCTCGTTAGAGTATTACATAATGAGTTATGCAAGAGACTTGAATCCATTCTCGATTGACGAAGTTCAGCTGACTGTAACGCTCACGTGCCTACCACCCTCATGTGCCACCCGGAAAGCTCATCGAGGTTAACAACGTAGAAGTTGATTTCCTAATGAAATGGACTTTGGTAGTCACCGTCGTTGATGACGATATGTCCTCTATATAATCCATTGCTCCTTTGTTAGTACGAGGAAGCTCATATTGTTTTGGAATGATAACAAATGATTGGGTTTGTGTTGGAGGTGTGTAGCTTCGTTTCTGGCTACTATATCTAAATCTAAATACAAAATAAGTGTGAATGATGGTTATACCCTTTATATATGTCCGATTTTTTATTACATTTTTTTTATACATTATGCTATAAAAGTTGTACTATACAATATTTTGGACAAACATACCCCTACCATTATAACTTCAGTTATCTTTTCCACTATTGTTACCATGCACATGCATCCATCGATCATATATTTTCTTATCTTCTTGAATAATAATAATAATTTATACACATTATATATTATTTGAGTTATATATTAGTTAATTTCTAAATTATAAATATTAAATTTATTAAAATGTTTTAGATTATTATTATTATTCACAATAATTTAAATATCTAAAATCTAAATAAATCTATATATGTAAGAATGGGCTACCCTCATATTATGGGAATAATAATATAATTAAAGAAGTAAATGAAATTCAAATTAGTCACTCAACTATACGCGAAAAGTCAGTGTGTAATATTTTGCATGTTGTTTGGTGTCTAATTTGAACATTTTTCATATAAAGAAAATGCCCATGCAAGGTTAGTTCGTTAGTCAGCTGGTTTGACTGATAACTATAATGTCTTACTTTAGCGACAATGTAGAGGTTCTTATGGCAGACTTTGACCGATCAAGGAGATTAAGACCACTTGTGCGCATTAGGGGTGGGCGTCGGTTCGGTTCGGGTGATACTCTAATTTTATTTCGGATATTTGAAAGTTTCGTGTGATGTTTTTGACACCCGATATACGAACCAAATTTAATTCAGATATGTTCGGTTCGGGTGAAATTATATCGGGTTAATTTGGATATACCCAAAATATTGTTTTATCAATTTTGAATATTTTTTTAATGATTTTATTATTTTATTATTTATATTTTTTTCCATATACTATCAAACTAAATAAAAATAAGACAAATACTAATAATTAACCAATAGAGCCAAGTACGTTGTACTTAGATGGAATGTAGGGTCATGAGATCAAGTCTCAGTGGAGGCGTTGTTGAACCTTTATGCTTCATTAGGTTGAGAAAGTATGTTTGAATAGATACTACAATCTAATGACTTTCAAAAAAAAAAAAAAGATACTACAATCTAATGGAGTTAGTAGCATTCAAAAACAAAACTAATAGACTTTTAAAAATTAATATATTATTAATTATGAAATACATTTAAAACTAAATATATAAATTATATTATTATATTTATAATAAAATTTCGGTTAGTTTGAGTTTCAGGTCGGGTGTGGATAAATTTTTAGCACCCAATATCTTAACCGAATTTATATTCGAATATACCAAAATTTAAAATATCCAAACCGATAACTATTTGGGTTCACCCAAAATTTAAAATTCAATTCCGGTTTCGGGTGTTAGTTCGGATAATCCGAATTACGCACACCCCTACTGCGCATAGTGTACACCCATAGACAGACATGATAACTTGCAATTTATCTTTTCTACCGACTCTTAGGTAGGAGGTCTCAGAATTTAGAATTAGTCTGGTAAAAGCTAGAAACATAATGTATAAAAAATAATAATATAAAGAAAAGACCAAGTCCAATGGGAATATATACATGCATGTATTGAGAGACTTTTCAATGACTCTTGTTGAAGGCTAATTGATTTCAACAACTAACATTTCATACACATTAGTTTTTCTTCATTTATGAGTGGCTTTTAAGATGCACAACTTGCAATGATAATATCTTTTATAACACGGCACAAGCATTAATGTGCCTTATTTGAAAATTCCTCTAATTCAGTTTGTTGGTTGCGATATTGCCCACGGGCCACGACTTACTTCGTTGACCATAGAAATGAGTCATTTGGAGTCAATATGGGATAAGTCACTCAAGCTAGACCTCTCTCTCCATAAAAGTTCCTAGTAGACAAAAGTGTAATTAACCAACACAATTCTGGACCCCAGGGCCGGCTCTGGGGCATGGGTAGGCTGGGCCCCTACCCAGGACTCATCTTTCAAGGGGCCCATAGACTATAAGATATATTAATATATTATATATTATATATATAACTAGCATTTTGTATACGTGATGCGTGGAAATTCATGGCTAATATTAAAACATTGATAAATATAAATAATTAAATTATAATTTGAATTATATATACACAAATAATATATGTATTTTATACACACACATATATGATTTACCATTCATAGAAATTTAATTAAAATATAATTAACAACTAAATTAATTATATAACAATTTTATAAAATGATAATTAAAGAGTAGGAAAAAGATATGATAGATATGATGAGAACTCAGAGATTCAAATTCAATTCACAATCCGATAGAATTACACGAGATTATATCTCAGTCTACTTCTAACTACTCCTATCTAATAGGATACAGACAGTAGACTTATTCTAACCATAGAAAACTAACATAGGTTATATAAATTAGGAATAAGGGTCAAATAGACCATTGAACTGCACACAATAATGCAATTAGGCCATTGAACCTGAAAAAACAACAATTAGGCCATTAAACTAACAAATTTCTTTCAATTAGTCTAATTTACAGGTTTTGCAGGTTAGTAACAGGTCACCCAAAAAATTTAAAATATTATTTAAAAATAATAAATTAAAATATATTTTAAAAAAAAACGTTTCTTCGTCTCCGGCCATGGAGATGAAGAAAGTTTCTTCCTTTTTTTTAAAAACTATTTTAATATACTTTAATTTATTATTTTTAAATAATAATTTTTTTAAAAACTATTTTAAATTTTTTTGGTGACCTGTTACTAACCTGTAAATTAGGCTAATTGAAAGAAATTGGTTAGTTTAGTGGCTTGATTGTTGTTTTTTTAGGTTCAGTGGCCTAATTGCATTATTGTGTGCAGTTCGATGGCCTATTTGACCCTTATTCCTATAAATTAAATACAATTAATAATAATAACATTCACACACCCCCTCAAGCACACGGTGTGAGAGACACAACGTTGAGCTTGTCTCGCAGAGCTGTAAACCTGGGTCCGGGTAGTGGCTTGGTGAAGACATCAGCTAGCTGATCTTTAGTCGAGACAAAGTTGACCACAAAGTCCCCGCTGGCCACCTTGTCACGGACAAAATGATAATCTATTTCGACATGCTTCGTTCTGGCGTGAAAAACTGGATTAGCACACAGATATGTTGCGCCTAAATTGTCACACCAAAGAGTAGACGGCTGCCCTGTGTGTAGACCTAGCTCACGGAGAAGCGAGACAACCCAAGTGACTTCAGCTAGGGCTTTATATTCGGCTTTGGTCGAAGAATGAGCCACTGTCCGTTGCTTTCTGGATAACCATGAGACGAGATTAGTCCCAAGAAACACTGCATAACCACTCGTACTCTTCCTGTCAATAGGACAGCCAGCCCAGTCTGAGTCGGAGTAGGCATGTATGGCAGTAGTCGGGGAGGAACTGAGACGAAGTCCATAATCCAAAGTGCCCTTGATATAACGTAACACCCGCTTCACCATAGCCCAGTGCTCAACGGTTGGGGTATGCATAAACTGGCACAACCGATTTACCGCGTATGAAAGATCAGGACTGGTAATGGTGAGGTACTGCAAAGCCCCTACAATCCGACGGTATTGTGTGGGATTATCGAACAGCTCATCTGATGGAGTGACAGACTGTGTTGTGGATGCAGGTGTTGTGAGTTGCTTGCAGTCAACCATACCAGCTCGGTTCAACAGATCAGACATATAACGTCGCTGAGACAAAACCATACCACCATGTGCATCGACGGTCTCGATGCCTAGGAAGAAGCTGAGCTTGCCAAGATCCCTGATCTTGAACGCAGTCGCAAGTCGGCATAATAAAGAGTTGACCAGTGTCGCGCTACTCCCCATCATGATGATGTCATCAACATACACAAGGAGAAAAACCTGAGACCCATCCATGCTGTAGTAAAATAGAGAAACATCTGTTTTCGACGCACTGAACCCCGCGGTAAGTAAAAAGTCATGGAGTCTTTTAAACCACGCCCGGGGGGCCTGTTTCAGTCTGTAGAGAGACCGTTGCAAGTGACAGACGTGATCGGGATGAGCCGGGTCCTCATACCCAGGCGGTTGCTTCATGTAGACAGTCTCGGCTAGATGGCCATTTAAAAAGGCGTTGTGCACATCTAGCTGGCGTAGCGTCCATTTGTTGGTGATGGCCAACGAAAAAAGAAGCCTTACAGTTGTGGGTTTGACTACTGGACTGTAGGTGTCGAAGAAGTCTTCTCCTGCGACCTGATTAAACCCTTTTGCCACAAGGCGAGCCTTGTACCGTTCTATAGAGCCATCTGCGGTACGTTTGGTACGGAATACCCACTTACACCCGATTATGTTCATAGTAGGATCAGGTGGGACCAAGCGCCAGGTATTGTTATGCAGTAAGGCATTAAACTCCTGGTCCATCGCATCCCGCCACTACGGGTGTCCAACTGCTTGGGAGTAACAAGTTGGATCAGTAGTGATTGCAGTCAGGGCGTGGAATTCTTCATTAGCCCCGTGTGTCATGCGGCGGAGACGCATACCATGTTCCCGCTCTTGCGGTTGTGTCCGTCCCCGAGCCCGACCCCGCCCCCGAGTAGCCGGGACAGCGGGCTCAATGGCCAATGGCGGTATTTCTTGAGCTATTGGCTGGGGATCGGCGTCATGTGGTGTAGAGCAGTCGGGACTGACTGCTTGCTCAATGTGAACAGGTATGACGAGACTGGCTGCCCATGGCACGGGCTGTGATGGAACTGCTTGAGGTGATGTACCTGTGGCAAAGGGAAAAGTAGACTCGTCAAACCGCACATGGTGACAGATATAAGTCTTCCCACTAGTTAAGTCCATGCATCTATATCCTCGGAAGGAGGGAGGATACCCCAGGAAGACACAAGGTGTTGAACGGAACTCTATTTTATGTCGGTTGTAAGGCCTTAGATGTGGGTAACATAAGCACCCGAAGACTCGAAGAAATTGATACGGGGGTAACTTTTTGTATAATCGGTAATATGGACTTTCAAAGTGTAAGGCTGAGGAAGGTAGATAATTTATTAGGCATGCGGCTGTTTCAAAGGCATGATCCCAGTAGTGTTGTGGGACAGCCGCTTGGGCGAGAAGAGCCAAGCCCGTTTCGACAATGTGTCGGTTATGGCGCTCAACCCTCCCGTTTTGTTCATGTGTGTAGGCACACGATTGGCGATGATTAATCCCAAGTGTTTGAAACGTGGTGTGCAGTTTGCGGTACTCACCCCCTAGATCCGACTGTATAGACTTGATAGAGCGCGAGAATTGTCGCTCTACCAACACACGAAACAGATCAAACATTTTATAAATTTCTGATTTTACCCTTGATGGATAAAACCAGCAATAGCGCGAATGATCGTCAACAAACAAAAGGAAATAGCGGTAACCACTAGACGACACAACTGGTGCTGGGCCCCAGATGTCTGTATACACCAAATCTAGTACATTTTTGCTGGACTCACTTATCCTATCTAATTGAAAGCGAGAGGACTTGCCGAGATGACAAGCCTTACAGGACCCGAAACTATTATTATTATGATGAAAAACTGAACAATGCTGTAATATTTTATTTTGCACTAGACTATGTGGATGACCAAGTCTGGCATGCCAAGTTGTGGGAGTTGCCCGGGAACTGACGAACGCAAATTGACTCTGAGACACAGGTAGCTTGTATAAACCGCCAGAAGTCGGGCCTTTAAGAAGTTCCACCTTGGTTTTGGAATCCTTCACAATAAAATAGCTGTCATGAAATTCAAAAAACACACTATTTTCTTTAGCGAATTTCTGAACAGACAATAAAGGGACAGTTAATTTCGGGACATGTAATACATCATATAGGAATAATTGTTTGGAAACAGTGGGGATTGATGCATGGCCAACGTGTGAGATAACTAAACCTGTACCGTTTCCCACCCGGAGCGTATCCGGACCAGTGTACTCTTCCGCGGCTGTCATCATGCCGGCATCAGGAGTGGCATGAGCCGTGGCACCCGTGTCAGGATACCACGTTTCGGCCGGTACGGATGTGCCCGAGGACTCGCCGGACACTGCAACATTGGCCTGCGCGGGTGGTTGAGTCGTGTACCGTTTATAACAGTAAACTGCAGTATGACCCTGGGCCCTGCAAATTTGACATTTCGGTACCCCGCGTTGATTTCGGCCTCCCCTCTGATTTCGGCCACCTCTGCCACCACGCCACTGAGACTGCCGACCACCACTGCCATCTGCACTGTTCGGAACAAAGCCTCCGGTCTGGTGGCGTCCTCTGCGACCTCGGCCAGAATAAAAAGCAGCAGGTGCAGCACTGCCGGCCTCTGGGAAATCGTCCGCCAAGATGAAATCGGCGGCCTGAAGGTGATCAGCAAGGTGGGGGAGCGACACAGGCGCATGAGCAGTGAGGGAAGCCGCATACGCACGATACTCAGGCCTTAGACCACGCAGAACATATAAATTTTGTTCGGCCATGGATAGGGGCTGCCCGGCTTGCGCGAGTGCTTCTACCAGAAGTTCGGCACGTCCGAGATAATCGCCCGGGGTGGAATTGCCTTGCCGGAGTGCTTGAAATTGACCCAGCAAACTCAAACAACGAGCTTGCGTGTTGGAGCCAAGGGCGGTGCAGATTGATCGCCAGACATCCGCGGCGGTATCCCGGCCAACCGCGAGATGTAAAACCTCGTCCGACATCGAGGATATCAACAAAGAAAGGATCGATTGATCCTGGAGAGTCCACGTCTTGTGCGCCGGATTGGGGACCGTAGTCGTGGTCGTGGTGCCAGTGCCGGAATTGCCGGACACGGTGGTGAGGGTGGCGGGCGGGCACGGATTGGTTCCATCAACAAAACCAATCAAATCTTGACCTCGAAGGAATGGTAACAGCTGAGTTCTCCAAAATAAAAAATTCCTAGAGGTTAGCTTCATAGATATAAAATGGTGAGCTCCGGCGAGGGGGTTTGAATTCGCCGAAGATGGCATGCCGGCAGCCGAGGGAGTACGGTCGGATGAGTTAGACGACATGGGTACGGTCGGGAGGGGGAAGCGTTTTGGGTGGTGGAGGATCGTGTTTAGGCTGATACCAGATGAGAACTCAGAGATTCAAATTCAATTCACAATCCGATAGAATTACACGAGAGTATATCTCAGTCTACTTCTAACTACTCCTATCTAATAGGATACAGACAGTAGACTTATTCTAACCATAGAAAACTAACATAGGTTATATAAATTAAATACAATTAATAATAATAACATTCACAGATATAAGTGCATGGTAATAATGATGGAGTCATTGTGATAACGCAAAATTTAATTTTCTAAATTCTGTTTTAAGAAATTACAAAATAGCCATTTTTCACTCTTCCAAAATTTTTATGATGAAAATGGTGTTTGAATTAATTATTTTGAGCTACGTTTTAAATAAATTCAACACCAGGACTTATTCTATTTCTAAAATCCTAAATTCTCGGGTACATTGCGTGCCAAGTTTTGACCCAAAAGTCAATCCAAGTGAAACCGGAAGAAATCTGAGAAACATAAACCAAGTGGTCATCTAGAAATTATTTTGGGAAAAATCTATTTTAACCTCCAAACTATTTAAAACTATCCTTCTAGGTTTTGGTCCATGTTGCATGGTGGACCACAAGCTTCCAATGCCTTGTCTGATGCTTTTGAAGAAATAACCAAAAGACCATTTTTGCCCTCCACCAATCATGAGAGAATCTCCTAGGGTTTTGCACCCTATAAAACCCACACTATTCCCTCATTGATTCCCTGATCTCACTTCTTGCCTCTCTCAATCTTTGTCTGCTAGAAAGAAGGAGCATTCACAGTAAGTTCCATCCTTCATCATTCATCTCCTCTCTTTGTTTTAGTGTCTTCTTTGCCTCCATTCTCTGAGTTTTCTTAGCCTTAGATTATTGTTGTTGTTTGGGGTGTTTAGGTGGTGAAGGAAGTGGTGGAAATTGAATGGAGAGGATGCTGAGATCCACACAAGGAAGAAGAACAAGAAGAGGTATAACCTATGGACTCCCATCTAGTTTTATTTGACTCTGTGAAGTCTAGTTTGATGGTGTAACTGCTTAGAAATGCTAGATTATTGTCGTTGTTGAGCTAGTATTGAGTTATTGTTGATCTATAAGTGATTTATTGAGGTTTGGAGATGTGTTTTGTTGCTCTGAGTTGTGTTCAGATGAAGAAGGAAACCTCTGGTGCTGTCTGTGCACCAGGTTGTGTCACGAAACTAGCCAATGGTCCTAGGCAAGGACCGCCGGCTAGTCCCGTGGAGAGCCGGCCCTTGGGCACGGTTCTCAGCTAGAACCGTTGCCCAAGGCCGCCGCTTGTCGGAGCCAAGTGGCTGGGCTCCTCAAGCCCCGCCACCAAGCTCCGCCAGGCCAAAAAGATGTTTGGCCGGGCTCTCTGTGCCTCAGCTACGTGTCAATCGTACCAGGACTGGTGGGCCCTTGAGGCTCGGACACTCGGGTTCGATGCGACACACTTGTAGAACTTGATTTCGTTGAATTTGGAGTTGAAATGCTTGTTTTTTAGAAGTGTGATGATATTTATTATTGTTGTGTTCTGTAAATGGTTTACAGTGATGAGAATTTGAAGTGTTTGAGCTTAGCTATTTGAATGAGAAACATGATCATTATTTGATTGTTGGATTGAGAAGCATGATCATTATTTGATAAGTTTTTCTTGAATAGCATTGCCTAAGTATTTGTATTGAATTATTGAGAAGCCTTTCCAAGAATGTGAGAGTTTGACATGTACAGAGCATGATTTCTAGTTTATAGTAAATGAGTTTATGAAGTATATTTTGAGTTTAAAGAGCATGATCGATCAATACTTACTAAGTGTTTGCTAAGAAGATTTGCTAAGTAATTGAGTTATGAACATGAGTTAGTACTTTGTTTGCCTAATTCACAGTGAAAGAGAAATTGAGTTATTCTTTACAGTAAAATAGCATGTTTAGCATTTCTTGATTTAAAGTGCATCATTGGCTCTAAGTAAGCCTAAGTATTCTTTCCAAAACCTATATCTATTTTGGAAAATCATCATCTAGTTGCATTGAGATGTTGCAGGATAATTTGATTTCCAATTTGTGAGAAAAGAGAAGTTGTTGAGAAACTATGTGCATGAGATTGCATAAATAGATTTGTTGCATAAGAAAGAAGTGTATGAGTTGTAACTATATGTATCTAGTGTGAGTAATCCGAGGTTTTGGAGGCCCGTTTGGACTATGTCCTTTCGGAAGAAAAGAGAAAGAAAGAAAGTTGAGAAAGAAACGGACATTGCGATCCGATGTGAAGTAACGAGGTCGATATTCTCGAGTTACTAGGTTGGATACTACCCGCCGGGCTTGGAATCCCAGTCAGGGGGTGTGCACACTGACAAGTACGATACCTGATTCCACAGAGTTAGAGAAAATAACCAAGAGAGTGATTCTGTGGGCGAGATGAGTATTAGGCCGGCTAAATGCCGAGCCCAGATAGGCCCGTTCACATTATGGTGAAGTTCCTACCTCGCCCACGAGTAAAAGTAAAGAAATAAAGAAAGAAAGAAAGCGAGTCAAGAGACTCAAGTGAAAGAAGAGAAAAGCGAGTCATTGTGACTCAATAGAAACCTCCACTGAAAAAGTGTTCCTTGTTACAAAAGAAAGAGTGTATATGTATATCTATCTATACTTATGCTAAAGCATCATGTTCATCTTATTGCATAATTATGTGAGTTGCATGTTTTGCATGAAAGTATGAGAAGAAGCATGACTTTATATTGTCATTTATTGATTATCTTGATAGCATGAGATTTCTTGTTAAAGTTTAAGTATATCTTTATCCATCAGTTTGAGCATGAGTAGTGTTTTTCGCCATGATAAGTTATATTTGTGAAAGCTTGAGATTGTTGATTAATTAAATGTTTGAGAAAGCATGCCTATTTAATGATTAGGTTGCAAGTATCTAAAACTTATTGTTGAGTATGTTTAAGTGTAGTTTAAAGTGATTAAGATTACTTGGTCTAAGTGTACGTGGCAAATGTTTTCCAAAAGTATATTCTATAGTACTTTACAAGGTTGAGTGGCGTTATACTTAGCATTCGTGCTAACAGGTTGTTTTCTATTTGCTTGTTTGTTAACCCCTTTCAGGTGGGCCCAGTTCTTGAGCGCGATCGAGTTAGACTAGCTTAGCTTAGAGTGTTAGTTGTAGTCTAAACTCTTTATAGTTATGTTTGTTAAGACTTGTATGTTAGTTCTGGTTAGATGATGTTTTTGATGGTGTTGGACATCGGGGTTTTACTGCCCAAGATTTGGTTGTAGTTGTTAAACTTGACTCTAGTAGAACTTTTCCTTGCCTGTGCAATCACCGTGTGTGGTGATTGTGGCGGTGACACCTCTTATGGTTTGAACTCTAAGTTCTTAATACTATCTTATTACTGTTTAGTATCATTTTTAAGTTAAAGTTTTGTAATTAAGGTTTAAGAAAAGTGGGGTGTTACAGTCATCAATGTTGAATTAAAAAGTAACGGTGTTATAACGGTGTAAGGGTAGTTTCGTCTAACAAGAATATAGTAGGGACATTTTGTCTAATAACATTAAAGTGTACACCATTTAAAGTAAAATGTATACCTTTATTAGCATATAAAAAGAGGGACATAAATCAAGGATATAACATTCATTGAGACTTATTATGTTTTTAGATTAGATATATAGCTCAAATGAATACTGCAACACAATTTCAATCCAATCTTTCAATTCCTTCACACTTGAACATTTGTAATATCAGCTGCTTTTTGGCATAACTCCATAAAACTCTTCTTACAGAAATAATAAAGATAAAAGTTTCATTCTCTCAATGGGTGGAAGGGAAATATTTGGCTAAGGGCTAAGGGTTATAATAATTGGGTAAAGCAAAGAAAAATAATCACAATGAGGGGATAAGTGCTTAGCACTTATTTAAACAAACAAAAGGCACAATGGGGACACGAATGATAAAAATACATATATGGACAGGTTTAAAGGCTATGGCTAAACAAAAATGGCCTAAATCACTTCAAAACATGCAAAACTATGACATCACTAAGGGAGTAATGAGGCAAGTTCTAGCAAATCACTTATGACCAGAATCTCACATAAGCCTTCACTAGCAATGCATAACACACAAGATCAAGAATTAATCCAATTATTAAGTGGTTAACAAAGCTATTGGCAAGGGAATAAATCAATTATGTGTTACACCTCAAATCATCCATCACAAATTGGGATGCAGCAAGCACCACTAAAACAAACCACAAACCAACAAGAAAGAGTAATTGCAATTTCATGCTAAGACAAGTAACATATTCACCAAAAATAGCATGAGTACATAATTTTTCTCCGTGCATCGCGCGGGTGAATTACTAGTTAAAATAATAATAAAGGTATCCGCGGCACCTGCTATAAAAGGTGCCTCATATATTATATTATTAAAATAATAAGAGAATGGCGGCACCCGCTATAGAAGGTGCGGCTAATATTTTATTATTAAAATCCTTTATATAATAAAGCTATATGGTTTGGGAAATAATTAATGTTACAATTAATGCCACAATGTGTATTTTTAAATTAATATTTTAATAATTTATCAGAGTATCATTCCGTATTCTAACGAATATCAATGCAAGATTATCAAATTTTTCATAATAAAAGTAAATATTTCAAGAATACATAACTATGAGATGTATGTGGCATAATTTTTCATAAAATTAACTAGTCCAGTAGCAGTTTTAGAGAGAAACATCCTCACTGGATAGTACCCAAGCATAATTTTTACAACACAAAACCTTATTAATTGGTGTAATCTATGCTTCCTCTTGTTGCCCCTCCAATTTTTTATTTAATCTAGTCTCATCCATGGTGTGCTTCACTACAATTTTAGTGCCTAAGCGCAGTGCACCTTCATAAACAGAAAAAAATCATCTTTTCTCAAAAAGACAATGATAATAGGCATAGTTTCTCATATGTATTGAATATATACTGTAAATTAGGTGTAACGTTTTATCAATGCCAATGCGTGATTCTAATTAATGACCAAAATTCATGTTAAATTTTATATTGTATTTTTTAATACACTAACATATTCGTAGTATATGTTTTCAATTATGTAAATTTTGATTGGGATAGGGTTCGAACCTAAGACCTTACTTATGAAAATCAAAGAGTAAGTTAAGAAAAATAAATAGTTAACGGAATATTCTGTTACTAAAATTTACATTGACAGAATACAGGGGTATTTAGAAAAAGTAAATGATATAATAGACGGTAAAATAGAAAAAATAATAAAAAATATTAATCAAAATAATATGAACCATTCATTTTAACAAACAATTACACCAACATTTTTTAGTTCCTGTTAAGGACCTATCTTTATTTTCTCTTATTAGGTTTGTAGATTAGAGATAAAAAAAATGTAATTAACCAACATAATTCTAATGTAGTTAATATAATTACTGCTTTTAATTAAATTAATTATCTTATTTCTATAATAATGTTTTTATAATACTTTGGGTTGACTGACCAGTTGAGGTTGTGACATGGGAGCTAAGTGGGTAGGGTCATAGAACATGATTCTTGTAAGGTCATAGGTTCAATTGTTGTCAACACTCTTTTCGTAGGGCTCATCGCATATAGTTTTTATAGTCAAATTAAATTTATCTCTCATAAGTAGTTTACAGACTATTACATAAAAATAAAATTTATTCGGTGCGCACCATCAAATAGTGATGACTAATTTCCCAATATTGTAATATAATACTACTCTAAGTTTGCATCATGTGATTAAGAAAGCCACGGAAATAAAATGTTTGGTAGAGCTTTTTGAATAATTTTTTAATTGCTTGATTAAAGAAAATTATATTAAAAGTTCAAATATACTTTTTAAAATTAATTTTGGAGTGTTAGTTTCTATTTGGCAAAGAAGTTTAAATTATTATTTGTTGTTTTAATCTCAAATAGGCCGGTAACGAAAAGAAATTTATGAGAATAACTTTTTAAACTAGATTTTTATGGTTGTTGTAATTTCGGTCTTCCTTAACTCAATTCCCTGGACTAATATAAATACGATTGTACGTCAAAGTAATACTGAGAAGATAGGAGAAAAGTGGAATGGAGAAAACTGTTAAAGCAAGTTTTTCATTAATAATTGGTCCTACTTCCCTGTTGGAAATTTATATAGTAATGGAGATTTATGTTTCAAATGAACTACCATGAAAGCTTAAATAATATTTGGAGTTGTAGAGTTGTAAATATTATTTTAGTTTGGTAGAAAGTTAATTAAAATACTGGGAGAAATTTATATAGCTAAATGCTTGTGATATATAGCTATATGCTTGGAATATATAGCTATATGCTTGAGTTTTATATAGCTATATGCTTGAAATATATAGCTATATGCTTGTGATATATAGCTATATGCTTGAGATATATAACTATATGCTTGAGAGTATTAATGCATGTTTGGATACTTTCATGCATAAGGTTTTATGCATTTTGAAGCTATATGCTTCAAAGTTACACTTAACATGCTTGGTATATGTAGTTGGATGCTTGAGATTATTGAACTACATATATGTATATTATTTATATTTATCCTTGGCATGATTTCATGCGTAAGGAATATATAAATATAAATATATAAATATATATATATATATATATATATATATATATATATATATATAATTTTGCATACAGTTACTGACTCAAATTAAATTTAATTATTTCAGGATATATCTTATCTTATGGAAGTTGAGTTTTAAATCACAGCAACTTCCATGTAACTTCTCCAAACAGATATATTTTTCATCTATAAATATTTTGGAGAAACATCTGAAAGGGACGTGCAATAAACTTGCATAAGACTGAGATATTTCACAGTTCTACAATTCAACACGAAATTCTCAAACAAAGCAACTTGAGAATTTCATTCATCTTCTTGTATCCCATAAAATTAAATCTTGAACCTTGTTGCTTTTATAGATGGAGATTTAAAGCTTATAGGAAAGTGATTACACGCCTGAAGATATCAAATGATTCAGTTTTTGTTCCTTGTTGTATTCTGTATTATTGTTGTATCTCAAATGTATTACAGATTACAAGCCCTTTCTCCAACAATCTATAATCTTTAAATTTTCTAAATCTGTGATCATGGTCTTGTCTTGAAAGTTTTGAAGACAAGATTCCAGGCGTGAACAGTTTCCAATCACGGAAATATTTTGGAATGAGAATTTCGAATTTGGTGGTAAGGATGACAGAAATCACTTTCTATTGTACAAGAAGGTTTTTCATGCGATTTTTGCCTGTTATTCATGGCATGCTGTGTACATGTTGTACATGTAGATTAAATTCATGTTATGCAAGTTTTGTTTTCATCTTCACTTAAAGTCATGGGGCATCAAGTGATGCCAAGATAATTAGTGAGATGTGTAAAATGATTTTATTTAAATAAATCATTTTGTTAGCCATGATTAATTGACATGAGAAGATGTGTACTTCCATAGAGTGGGTGTGTGGTTTCAGCGTGTCAAAGGCCGAAAGTGATGACCATTAAAGCAGATACAAGCTACAGGATGAGATCGGTACAATACTTTTTATTTGTCTCTGCCTCGGCATGAATGTAAGTTTTATTTTGTTTACTGGTTAAGTTCTGGCTTATGTCTAGAAGATATGCATGAGATTCTTTTGAATTTTGCATAGCCTGCTAAATACAAGGATATGTTTATGCATGTATATAAATATTTTTATATTTTGACTTTGTCTCGCTTGCATGCGTAGTGTACAAGATACATGTATAATATGTTGGATCTTGAGGTGCTATAAATCTGGCAATTTTGAATTAATTTGGTGTTATCAATTTTTTGTTTTCTTATGCATGGTTACAATGTTTAATGATTGTAAGTTGGAAATAATTTCAATGTCATGCATGGAATTATTGATTATTTAAAGCACACGGATGATTTTTATCCTTGTGAAAGCTTTTGAAATATTATGTTGTTAATATTTCTGATAAAGTCATAAATGCCTTTGAAATATTCTGTTATATTTCTTATGAAGGGATGTAGAAAGTTTTATGCATGAGATATGCATAATGAAATTCATAATATTTATGAATGCCTTTAACAAAAAGTTTCTCATATTGAGAATGTGTTAAAATTCTGAAAGGCAAAAAGTTTACTAGTTTATCTAATATGGCTGGCAGTTAGCAGTGAAAAGAAAGTTCAAATTTAAATCATGAATTATGATTTAAGTTGGTATGATTGTTCAGTCTAGAAGAAACATGAAAAGTTAAAAGCTTAAAATCAAAATGGTTTATTCTCCAAAGTTGATGTTCTCTGAATGGAGGAGGTTTATTCTCCAAAGTTGATGATGTCTCAAATGGAGGAGGTTAAATTTTTATTTTAAGAAGTCCTCACTGCTAATAAGTTCAACATGATGATTGAAATTCTTGGTTGTAGAATTTGCAGGATATAAATATTTATTGATTAGGAACCTATTAAGTGGGTTCCGGTTATAATCAATTAAATATTTTATTTCACCAGTTCATTAATAGAATATTAAAATTCTATCTATCATCATGTTCAGTTGGCTAAGTGGATGAGATTAAAAGGAATTTTGATATACTTGAGTAAAACCATAATTATGGTTTAGTATATTTAATAGAAATTTCCATCCTGAAAAGATATTTTAATGCCAGTTGAATGTGTAATCATGAAACTTGTTCCTCATTTAGTAAATGGATATTTCTGCTTGGAGGAGGTGTTGTTTTATGGGTTTCTAAAAGCAAAGTTGCTTTTTCAACTACGGCATCTGAATTTCTTGCATTGGCTTTGACATGCAAGAAGTTGATTGGCTAAGGAATTTAATTATTTAGATTCCGGTTTGGCCAAAACCGATGTCACCAGTTCAGTACATTATGACAGCGCTACTACACTGGCCTTATCATATAAACAAGTGTTTATAATGGCAAGTGAAGACACATGGGCTTGAGACTTAGCTATGTGGGAAATCCTAGGTAATAGTGTTGTAGCACTGGACTTGGTACAGTCCCGGTTTTAACGGATCCGTTTGCAAAATTCTTTGCAAGGGACATGGTTTTAAAGACATCGGAAGGGATATGGAAAGCCTAAATTATTTAATTGCAAGTGAAGGAAAGCTCAACTCACGTCTAAGTTATTACGTTAGACCTTGAGTTCAATGTAGATGAGTACTTCATTCTATGATTGCAAGCATCAAAAGTTATAATTAAAAATTATATCCCAAGGAAAAGTGATGCTTGGTTCTGCATTGTTGTAGGGATGATTTTTTACTCTTAACTGATCTTTTGAAAAAATGCAAGGTGCAGTGCATAATATAAAAGATTAGCCTCTGTGAGCATGAAGTGTGGTCGCTTCAAACAAGTTTGGGCTTTACATAGTACGTGCTCATTAATGGATACGGACACATAGCCATAATAGTGTCAAGTTACAGTGAGTTGTAATGACTGTAAAACTTGTGTGTGTTATATCTACGTTTCTTCAAAGAGACTGCGTGATTCAAGGTTCGTCCATCACTGCAATCCGAATTAATGTAACGCATATAACACTATGTGAACGTTCAATCTCTAAGACACTTTCATTTATGCATGAGTTTTGGATTTATCTTGGTAAAGTATAAATCTTTACTATATAAATGGAGGAGGAATGTTGGAAATTTATATAGTAATGGAGATTAATGTTTCAGATGAACTAGCATGAAAGCTTAAATAATATTTGGAGTTGTGGAGTTGTAAATATTATTTTAGTTTGGTAGAAAGTTAATTAAAATATTGGGAGAAATTTATATAGCTAAATGCTTGTGATATATAGCTATATGCTTGGAATATATAGCTATATGCTTGAGTTTTATATAGCTATATGCTTGAGATATATAGCTATATGCTTCAAAGTTACACTTAACATGCTTGGTATATGTAGCTGTATGCTTGAGATTATTGAACTACATATATGTATATTATTTATATTTATCCTTTGCATGGTTTCATGCGCAAGGAATATTTTAAATATATATATATATATATATATATATATATATATATATATATATATATATATATATATAATTTTGCATACAGTTACTGACTCAAAATAAATTTAATTATTTCTCCAGTGATTATATCATTCAGGATATATCTTATCTTATGGAAGTTGAGTTTTAAATCACAGCAACTTCCATGTAACTTCTCCAAACAGATATATTTTTCATCTATAAATATTTTGGAGAAACATCTGAAAGGGACGTGCAATAAACTTGCATAAGACTGAGATATTTCACAGTTCTACAATTCAACAGGAAATTCTCAAACAAAGCAACTTGAGAATTTCATTCATCTTCTTGTATCCCATAAGATTAAATCTTGAACCTTGTTGCTTTTATAGAGGGAGATTTAAAGCTTATAGGAAAGTGATGACACGCCTTAAGATATCAAATGATCTAGTTTTTGTTCTCTGTTGTATTCTGTATTATTGTTGTATCTCAAATGTATTACAGATTACAAGCCCTTTCTCCAACATTGGTCAGCCGGAGGCAGCATTGAAGGACGTCGCTTGGCTTGACCCTCAAGGCCTGGGATGATTCTAATAGGTCACGGGGGAACTCCTCGATCTCCTGGATGGTTGAGTTGAATGAGGAGACCGAGAAGGAGCCGATCTCGACCATGTCATCGTAATCTCTGGCTGAGATGTTCGACATGTCTTATCCTTGAGAGAAGCGAGACATTTTAAAATGGGAAAGTCAGATAGGCTAAAAATTAATAACAATTTAAAGTTGCATTAAAAATCGAAAAGCTCGGGAAGCACTTACACTGATTAGATATGGTTAAGTCGGGTGCATAGAGAAAGCGTCGAGAAAGTCCTTGCATGTCAAATAGCTTGGGAAACTCTAGATTCGAGAAGAATAGCAAGCGAAAAGTGGACTTGATGAGTACCGGGTCCCTTTATCGGGTTGAGCCGGATCCGAGCATAACCGACCTCTTCGCACGTTGACTCAAACTCGAGCTTAACCCAAGCATCACTCACACACAAACGTTAATCGTCAATACATCACCCAGGTCATCCGAGACCGGGCCTGATCATCCGACCTGAAATACTTAGAGACCCAAACCTAGCTCTTTCAGCCCGCGCCATGGGCCTAGGTCCGAAGAAGTTAGGAACAACATGACACGTGGAGGGATTAGCCACACCGCCGAACCGCCCCGACCTTACGCATGCGCTCCACTTGCCGCATTAAATGCTTTGTGGGGGATTTTTTGGCAATTTCTATATAGCTTTATTTAGTTCGGAAACCTCTGGCCTTACGCCGTGAACCGGACATAGTCCCTTAAAACCATAAGTAAACCAAACACAAGATCCCCGTATGATCTGACATTCATATTATTACGGATTCGTAGTAGTCGTCGTATTTACGACATCAAATGTAAATACGATTGTACGCCAATGTAATATAAAGAAGATAACATAAAAGTAGATCAGAGTGGAAAAAACTTACAGAACAAGCATTTCATTAATAACTATTCCTAAATATACAACTGAAAATAATCGTACATGTAAACATAAATATAGGGATCGGAGGAGTGGATAATGGTTATAAACTGAAATATTTATAACAATGGCTAGTTATGTATGACATTTCAACAATAATTAGACCAATCTCTATCTCTATCTATATTAAAGCAAAATAAAGGTTAGCAAAAACTTTCCGCCCAACAAGAACGGTGCCGTTTAAGGATAATAACTATTGTGTTGATATTTTGCGTAAAAGCTCGGTAAAAAAGGTGTCCTTTCACATCTCGATTACATTTACTGTTTAACATTTATTTCTCATTGATTGAAGCGATGAGCTATTATTTGGGAGACCCATCGTTTGGAGAAACGATGGTTAATCATTAATATTTTACAATGTATATTCAGCATATGTAACTGTATAAATAGCTTATATGGCAGAGTATTGGAGACGCTGAGGGAATCTGTGGAGTCGGAGCCAGGCTTTGTGGAGTGTTTGTCATATTAGAGAGCACAGAGCAACATAAGCACTCTGAGGCTGCAATTAAGGGAGAAGCAGGAGCTCTGGCAGGACTACAACTGAATAAGGGGATCTATTTGCGGATATAATAGCGGGTAAGCCTTCCACTTCTAATTTTGATTGAATAGCGAATGAATGTGTTAACTCATACTGCTCATAGTGTGCACCAATTGATTGTATAAATGAAATGGGAATGTAGGCGTACGTACTATTGACTGAATCTGCAAAACCTAGCAATAATAATTCATACCTGCAAACTGTTTGTGAAAATATCAAGGTGAATTCTACAAATAATTTGGTCAAGTAAGGGAAGATGCTACAATTAACAAAGAAGTTTTGTCGCAATGTGCTGCAAAAAGAAACACATTGCTACAAATAGAGGTAAATTCCAAATGCATACCTAATTTCAATCCTTAATTCAACTTATATGTTATACTTATTTCAATTATGGTTGTTACCTCTGTTGGTCCCGGTAGGGTCGAAGGGAGAGTCTAGGGGGGGGGGTGAATAGACTCAATTCATTTTCTCACGAAAATAGCTCCTTTCGGGCTTATTACACAACGGATATGTAATATAGGTTTTAGATTTCTTTGCACTGTTTGATCTTGTGGAGAACTTTTCGGTTAGGGCGAGTGAAATGCAATGCACGAAAGTAAACGCTGAAAAGTAAAGAGATAGGGACAAGAGATTTTTATAGTGGTTCGGCCAACTGTGCCTACTCCACTCTTCCTTCACAACTTGTGAAAGGTTTGCACTATCACTCCTTAGTACAAATTACACCAAGATAGCTTCCTTGAACACTAAGCCGGACAGCTACTTGAAGGTTTTTCAACTCCTAGAGTTTACTCCGCCTCTATCAACTTCTTCTTCAGAGTTGAGGATTGAATGAGATTGATCTTTGAGTTTTCCAACACGGTGAAGTCTTGACTAGCTGGTGGCTGGATGGGTAAGCAGCGTGTACAAAGTTGCAAGACTTCTTCAAGGTTGTGAATGATATCAGATTTGCTTCTACAAAGAATTACACCTTGAATCACTGGATTACAAAAGCTTTTGAGATAGTGTTCTTAATTTAAAGAGCTTTTGTGAATGAGAGATTGATCGTTCAGAAAACCAGCCCCTTCTATCATGAAGAAGATGGGTATTTATAGGTGAGAAGAAATTCATCCGTTAGAGGGAGATGACATTTCAAACCTATAATCCAGTGGTTAATAACCGGAGAGCCTTGTGCATTTATGGCTTCATTTAATGCGATTGTACTTCATAGCCGTTGGAGACAAGCACTTTTGATTATTTTGTCTTCTAGCACTGAAAAATAGTACTTTGACATTTAATGCACCTTGGTAAGTGTGCTCCCGTTTCTAGGATATTTTTCTTCCTAGGATGATCTTCGGATTAGATAGATTGACACATTCTTCTTGAGTTGAGAGAAGATGTGTTGTCTTTGACAGTCATTAATGTCAGAAGGCTTATTTCGGTTTTAGCTTTCGGTTGAGAAGATCATCTTTCGTCGTCCAGACGAGTTGTGACTTTGCTTCATCAAGCTGTTCTTCTTTCGTCACAAGAAGAGACCTAACTAAAAAGATTCTTAACTCGGTTTCGTGTGTTTGTCTAGCTTAACACGAATTACATAATGAGTTAAGGTACCTTTTGTCTAAGACAAAGGTAACGAAAACAAATGACAAAAAGTTAGGGGTCTACTTCTAAGTTACATTGGTATCATCAAAATTCTAATACATGTGTTCCTAATAACCTCTTATTGAAATCTTCTTTATCATTTTACCATTTGTATGCTGAAAAAATTACCAAACATAGAATACATTGTTAGTTCCAATTTTTTAAAGAAAGTTTTTCAATCATAATATATAAACATTGTGTTTTGATATGTATTGAAAAAAATATTAGTTTCTACATGCTCATTCTTTATTTTGTGATTTATATATAAGATGCATTATATACAAGTTCAAAATTATTTAAAAAGAATATAATTAGCTATGCAAAGTCACATAGATATGTCACACTTTTTAGATCTCATGCTGCTATGTTTATCTTTACTAATAAAAACTATTCACATTCTTAACTGCAATGCCTATCACTATATGTAACACTTACTACCCATCACATTTGGAAAAAAAAAAAAAAAAAAAAAAAAACAGTTTGTATTAACTTTGTTTAAAAAATATATTACTCATCATATATTAACACTAACTTTGTATTCATGGAACATTTTTCTTTGATTCCACCAGGGGAATTCTATTTTGAGACAATTTAGCCTGTAAAACTATTTGAAGCAGACATTGATGCCTATTAGGAATATTTATATGCCTTATGGGCATGTGGGCATGCTTCAAATTAGAAGTACAGACTTAACTAATTCACTGCAACATGATAAATCATCTATACACGGTTTTGCATAGGCTTTTTTTTTTTTTTTTTTCCAGGTAGTGGACCACCTAATGGCAAACACTGAAGATGACATTCTAAATGGCAAACGCAGAAAATGACTTTCTAAATGGTTGGCTGGAAGATTGACAGTGTAATTGAGAATGTCAATTATTTATTCCTAAAGATAGTTTCAATAGAAAAGGGGAATATTAATATTATGTACCTCTGAATTATAATGAAACTTTAGTTTTGAACTAAAGTCTTTTGTACTTCTTCAATTGTTTATTTTGTTGTTCACAATACTGTGCTTTTCCCTTATCTTCATAGAAAAAAATAAGACTTATGAAATAGGTAGTCTATAAGCAAAATTCAAACTACTTAATACACATGCATGCCATAGAAAACCAATACTCATAAAAAACAGAAATCACATTAACAAAATAACATTGCAGTTTAAACAGTGTCTTCAGAATAAATCTAATTTGGTTTACAAATTGCATGAAATCCATGAATCTACATTTTTTTTAGCAAAAAAAGGAACCAAAATTAGGAATGAAAGAACTCATCTTAAGCAAACCCTAGGCGATATCCCAACATGGATAGTTATGCTGTGGGCTCGTGCCCAGCGTGCATCATGGGCACGGTAACGGTGCCGTCAGGCACCGTTATCTTCCCTTTTTTTTTTTTTTTTTTTTTTTTTAATTTAATTTCATACCGCTTCGTTATAGGAGCATATATTCACAGCTTTGTGTTCATAATTTCATAACTGTACATTCATAATTCCATAACTGTACATTCATAATTCTATAACTGTACATTCATAATTCAATAACTGTAAATTCATAATTTTTGAAGCTCTATGTTCATAATTGTAAGTTTATAATGTCAGAGTTCTATGTTCATAATTTCATAACTGTACATTCATAATTCCATAACTGTACATTCATAATTCCATACTGTATATTCATAATTCCATACCGAACATTCATAATTTTCGAAGCTCTATGTTCATAATTGTAAGTTCATAATTCCATAACTATACATTCATAATTCTATAACTGTACATTCATAATGTCATAACTGTATATTCATAATTTCATAACGAATAAGCCGTTAACGCCGTTTCGAACAATTTTTTTTTGTTAGTTAAAACAGCGTCGTTTTCCGTGAAAACGACGCCGTTTTAGCGCCGTGCGCACCTTGCAAGGTGCGCACGTGCGCATAGCATAATTTGCCTCCCAACATGCACCTGAAATGAAAGCCCAGATCTGTAATGAGGTCAGTTCGAAATGTATAATGTATTGAGCTTTTGCTTTACAGAGTGCATGAATCTACAATTTTTTAGGAAAAAAACGAACGAAAATACAAAGATTAAGAAATGAGTGCTTGAAAATTTACCTGAATTCATGGCTTTTTGAGTCAACACAGCAATCTTACGCCGGAATTTGTGATGCGAACTCACTACGGACGGTTTAGCTTTCGTCTAACGGTGCAATATCCAATTGCGAAGATCCGGCATAAGCAAAGAAAAAACCATGTCTGCTCCAAAGATCCGTTCCAAAACCATCTATGGAATAGTTGCAGGGTTTTAAGATTTGACTAAAAATCTCAGACTAAGTTCGGTATCCAATGGTGGTAACCGAAAATCATTACAAGAATTTGCTGATTGGATTGCTGCTATCGGTAATGCACTAGTACACAAATGAGTATATAAGTACAACTTTACACTACACCCCTTAATGAAGGTGTAGTGAAAAGTTAAAACAAATAAAAATCTACTACACCTTTAAAATAAAGGTGTAGTGGAAAGTAATTTCGAAATAAAAAATAAGAAATAAAAATCTTTCCGCGACACCCTCATACCGAAGGTGTCAGGAAAATTAAATATTAAAATATTTAATAAACTTTCCGCGGCACCCGCCTGGAGAGGGTGGCGCGGAGAGTTTATTATTATTTTATTAGAAAATAAAATTAATACCCTACCCTCCTCCTTAGCATTTTTCGCCATTTCAATTTGCCTCAGACTTGGAGACGACAGCGCACATTTTTCGCCATTTCAATCCTTCTTCGCGAAATACTCTCCTCCGTCCGCCTTCTTCGCCGGCGACGACAGCCATTCCGCCGCCCATCCTCTGCCGACGACAGCCGACAGCCGACCTTCCTCTCGCCCTCTCATTTCCAAGACCAGAACCGACCGTCATTCCCGCCACCGCTCTTCCTTCGCCGACGACAACAGCCGACAACCACCGCCTCAGCCTCAGCCACACTCGCCGCCGCCCTTCCTTCGCCGGATTGCCTCACTCGCCACCGCCACCGAACACCCCGTAGCTGCCGATTCCCAAAATAACCGGTAAGTTTTTAAAAAAAAAATTATTTTATATTAATTTATTTCAATTTTTTGTTAATTTATTTTAAATATTATTGTTATTGTGATATTAGTATCTTATTGACTATCTTATTGTGATATTAGTAGCTAAGATTGATTAGTGCTGATTATAAACTAGGTTTTAGGGCCTGTTCAGTAATGTGGAAAAAAAAATGGAAACATGTTTAGATGGAAAATAGAAAATAATTGGAAATGGAAAACATTTTTCCAAAATTTCCAACTTTGCAATGGAAGTAGGAAAAAACATGTTTTTATGTTTTTGTATACTGATGATGGGAGGTATTTATAGTATACTGCTTCATTGTTATTGTGATATTAGTCAATGGGAGGTATTTAGTAGCTACTGATGATGCCTTAGTATTGTGTTGTTAAAAAAAAAAAAAAAAAAAAAGAGGGAATTCGGATGCCAATCCAATCATGTGGATATTTAGTACAAATAAAAGTGGACAATCATTATTAGTTCTTCTGAGTTATTTTTCACCATAGCGTAACATCAAGTTTTTTTTTCACAAATATCTAGGAAATTAAATCTGTCTGTATGTGAAATGGAGTTGGTTGGTTTGATGTATGTAGTTGATAATGTGGCTTCCATTATATATATTATTATCTGTGTTACGTTGTACAAATTAAAGATAATGATTCAGTTGTCTGGGCTTTTGCAAGAACATAGGTTTCTACCTAGTCCCCATGCATGTCTAGCAAGTTGCAAACAATACAAGACAAGACTCCATTGAAGAGAGGCTTTAGTAAAAGCTAGAAAATGTGCAACAATAATATCATATATCATATATGGATGTCTCATCAGTCACTGATGATGCGTAATGCACTCCATTTTAGTGTCTTTCATCTCATCTGCACCCTCTATTTTCTGGCCCTCTGCTTCCCAGTTCTGCCCCCATAAGAAGCTGTACAGTGCCCCTATCAGCAGTATTGCCCCACAAACACTGCCCACAGTTCCAGTGTTTAATTAGTTAGCTTTGTCAGTTCATTAATGAACAACAACCTATGCGCTTAATTAATTAAGGTTAGTTATTGTACCTTCCCAAGTAAAGCTTCTCCTTCCACAAAATTGCAGAAATGGTGGCAGTTATGATTAGTGATAATGGCGTAAACACTGCTATGAAGACTGGCCCTTTCTTCTCCACTGCCCAAAGCTGCAGCCAGTATGTAATACCACATGGACCACAGCAAATTGGCTAAGAGCATGAGTAAAGGACCCTTGACTTTGTTCAAGGGTCCTTTACTGATTATGCCTTTGTTCAAATGCCTTAGTCTATTCAGTTTACCATCTTGCTGTTAATCTTGTACTGCTTGATAGTGAGCACCTTGACTATTTAAGGGGGCAATGGGGGGGGGGCAATGGGGGGGGGGGTCATTTGTCTAGTAGACCATAACAAAATAAAATATGTAGTGCGTCTTTAATTTTATTTGTTTATTTATTTATGTTTTATGTTGAATGTAAATTGGGATTCTATGTTGATTTTTTAAGTGGGCATTCATAATCACCATGGAGCTGATTCAACTCTGGAAGAGGATGCTTCATGCTCTGGATCTATTCGGGTGGTCTCATGAACATGTAAGAAGGATCTTTGTAAGGTGGAATAAAGAGGATTCATCTTGATGGGTGGACCCTTGTGCTTGGTTATGACCAAAGGCCAAATGGCCTTGTTGTGTTTATAATTGTAAAGTCTTTTAAAGGCCTTGTAGATTTAGGCTCTTTAGCCTTGTGGTTTTGTAAGGCCATATGGCCCTTTGTCATTTAGGCCATCTTTGGACCTTGTTTTTGTAAGGCTTTGCCTCTTGATAACTTTTGCATATTGTCTTCTCTTCCCTTCACTTACCAATGTTGTGTGTGTTATTTGTAATAATGTTCTCTTCCTTTTTCTTTTTTTTTTTTTTTTTTTTTTTTTTTTTTTTTTTTTTTTTTATGTGTATTCATTGGGTGCCTGGGTGGATGTGGTAGGGAGACTGAAGGAGAGAGTGGAAGAGTATTTTCGGTGCGAGTACGAGCTGTTTGTTGAATTCGTTGGACTAATCAGGTTGGTCTTATTATTATACTGCAAAATAGTTATTTGTTTTTCTTTATCTGATTACTATCAGAATGGATGAAAGCATAGATAAACATGCAATACCTAACACACCAAAATGCAGCATATTCAAAGTAAACATCACTTGGATAAATTTTTGCTACTTTACCATATCAATTAGGACATTAATTATTCAGGGTTGGTACCTTGATTACAATATAGGTAATTTGATTACAATTAGGTTCCTTGATTACAATATAGGTAATTTGAAAATCAAATTACCTAATATCGTTTCATAGTATTATCAATTGACAGATATGGATCGGAGTTGGATGTATGAGAAACGCACTACACTCAAATTTATACAAGGGGTTCAAGAGTTTATACAATGTGCTGAAGAAAATAGAAACAAAAAGGCGGAAGATTTTATAACGTGCCCATGTTGTGATTGTAAAATTTTTAGAAGATATCGTAGTTCTGAGGAAGTGAAGATCCATTTGATACGCCGTGGCTTTAAGGAAAGGTACGAGCAATGGATATGGCATGGTGAAAGCTTACCTCCTAGTACAAGTGTTAGTAAGAATGAAGCTCAGGCATATAGTGAAACTCATGCAGAGAATGAAACTCATGTTAGCAATGATAAGGGTGATGAAATTAATGACCGAATAGATGAAATGATGTGTGATATGCAAGAAGATTTTAGTGAAATGCCTACTGAATTTAAATGTTTGTTTGACAATGCTGAAAAACCTTTGTTCTCTGGGTGTACCAAATTTACCAAATTATCAGGTGTGCTTAAATTATATAATTTAAAAGCAAAGAATGGATGGAGTGATAAGAGTTTCACGGGATTATTAGAAATACTAAAAGACATGCTTCCTAGTGAAAATGAAATTCCAATTTCAACCTACGAAGTAAAGAAGTTGTTGTGTCCGTTGGGTATGGACATTGAGAGGATACATGCATGTCCAAATGATTGTATATTGTATTGGAAAGAATACAAAGACTTGCATGTGTGTCCAAAGTGTAGCTCATCACGTTATAAAATGAAAAATGTTGGTGATGTGTGTAAGGATAAGAAAGGTCCAGCAGCGAAAGTTTTATGGTATTTACCTGTAATACCAAGATTTAAACGCATGTTTGCTAATCCAAGGGATGCAAAAAATTTACAATGGCATGCTATTGGGAGGAAAGACGATGGAAAACTAAGACATCCAGCCGATTCACCACAATGGAGGAATATTGATAGGAGGTGGCCTGAATTCGGTAGTGAAAACAGGGATCTTAAACTTGGATTGTGTACTGATGGAATGAATCCTCATGGTAACATGAGTAGTCAACACAGTACTTGGCCTGTCCTTTTAGTAGTCTACAATCTTCCACCTTGGTTGTGTATGAAGCGGAAATACATCATGTTATCATTGTTAATATCAGGGCCTAAACAACCAGGAAATGACATAGATGTATATCTAGCGCCACTTATTGAAGATTTAAAAATGTTGTGGAATGAAGGTGTGTCGGTGTATGATGCTTATAGTCGAAGCAGTTTTACCTTACGTGCAATGATCTTTTGCACCATAAATGATTTTCCAGCTTATGGTAACCTATCAGTTTATACTACTAAAGGAGCTAAGGCATGTCCTATTTGTGAAGATGGAACATCCAATTTATGGTTGAGTAACAGTAAAAAGAATGTGTTCATGAGTCATAGGACATTTCTCCCAATTGATCATCCTTAAAGAAGAAAAAAGCTTTCAATGGAATGTTATTATGTTATTTATAAATTTATAAATTGATATAAATGTTTATTATTAATATAGGGCATTTCGATCTGTTCCTGCACGAAGCACTAGAACGATTCATTGGAAAGAATGCAGAGTATGAAGTTAAAGTTAAAGTTTTAATATGAAATTTAACCTTTATTTTTATTTATTTTGATATGATCTTAATATGAATATATATATATATATATATATATATATATATATATATTGTAGTGTCCACAACAACCTGGAGGTTCTGAATGTGGATATTATGTAATGCGATACATGTACGAAATTGTTACTAAGCATTCCAAACTTAATTGTCTAGATGAGGTAAGTAATTTAAATACAACAATATGTATATTTAAATTAATATTTATCAATTAACATGCATGTTAACTAATTTGATTAATTAAAATATTTTTGTAGGTATTTGAAGATGCACCCTACTCCATCAATGAAATAGATGAAGTTCGTGAGTTGTGGGCACATTACTTTAGTAAAGAGTGCGTGTAACTTTATTTCGTTTAAACAGTATCTTTATTATTATTAACTTATGTTTATGTTTTGTTAAACAATTTCATGTATATCTTGATTTCAATTTTAAATGTGTTGATAAGTATATTGTAGTGTTTTATTGTGTTGATTATTAATTGTGGAGTATATATATAGTTATGTTTATGTTCATATTTATTAGAGTTGGTTTGAAAATCATTGTGAATAGATAGTTTAATTTTTTGTAATTAATTTTGTATTTTTTGGGTGAATTTGAAAATAAATTATGTACAGGTTTTGAGCAAATAATGGGTAATAATCAAAATTGGGATAAAATAAAATAAAAAAAAATTAAAATTTCCGCTACACCCTCTCCGGAGAGGGTGTAGCGGAAAGTAATATATATAAAAAAATAAAATTGTTTCCGCGTCACCCAAGGTGACGTGGGTGCCGCGGAAATCAATTATTAAAAAAATAATATAATACTTTTCGCGGCACCCTAAGACTAAAGGGTGCCGCGGAAAGTCTATATTAAAAAAATTAAAAAAGTTTTCCGCTACACCTTGTACGGGTGTAGCGGAAATCCAGTGCTTTCAGCGACACTGGATTTCGCTACACCTGCACAGGTGTAGCGGAAAGCATTTTATGGGTGTAGTGGATATCTTTTTTTTTGTAGTAGTGATGGAAAGATCGGTAGTCGAAATGATGGTTATGCAAAGGTTGAAATACCAAATCATATGTTATTGTCATCAGAAGGGGATCATATTGAAACAATTGTGAGAAATACATTTCCTATGTTTGTGAATCAAAATTCTAACCCGGAACATCTTCAAGGTCGTGCTATATTAGCACCAACCCTAGATGTGGTCAACTCAGTTAATGAATATATGAGTGCGTTGCATACTGCTGAAAACAGGACATATTTTAGTTTTGACGCAGTATGCAAAGCGGATGCCAACAACGTATAATTGGAGATGTACACACACCGGAATTTCTAAACGGCATTAGAGTTTCAGGTCTACCAAATCATACGCTGACTTTGAAAATTGGGTCACCGGTCATGTTGATGAGAAATATCGACCATTCAGTTGGTTTGTGCAATGGTACTCGGTTGGTAATCACAAAGTTAGCAGACCATGTTATTGAAGCCGAGATAATAACTGGTTCTAATAAAGGAACAAAAGTGTTGATCCCCCGAATGTCCATGTCACCCTCCGATCCAAGATTGTCATTTTAGTTTCAACGAAGACAATTTCCATTGATGCTATCATATGCAATGACCATAAACAAAAGTCGAGGACAAACGTTGTCTCAGGTCGGATTAATACTAAAAAAACCGGTTTTTGAACATGGTCAGTTGTACGTGGCTCCATCTCGGGTTAACAATCCAGATGGTCTGAAAATATTGATATTAAAAGACTCAAGTTCAATTACTACATCAACCACTAATGTTGTATAATGAAGTTTTCAATAATTTGTAATTTTGTAAATTTTTTTTTTTTTTTTTTAATACCATAACATTAATTTCAACTATTTGTAATATACCGTTTACATATTTTTTTTAGTTCAATTTCCAAACAGAATTCATTTATATATTATAAATTATAACCTCATTATTTCACACAATTTATAATATAACATCCATAAAATTAATACTTTTTAATTTATATGCCGTACAGTGCACGGGTCAATTACTAGTAACAAATAAAAACACTATCATTTACGCGCCAAGCTGTGAGTAATTGTTCCCTTCACGCACAAAAGGAGCAATAGTTTTCTCCACTTTTTCTATTCCCCACAAAAAACTTTAACGTGTAGGAGATTTATTACTATTATTATTATTACTAGTCTTTTCTATGCGTGATGCGCAAAACTAAGTGCCCAACATTAGTATTCAATGTTAAAATCATAGTAATAATTTTTTAAAATTAAAATTTTATAAAAATTCATAAAATTTATAGTTGTAGAATTCATATTATATGTTAAAAAGTATATTAATAATTATGGTATGGTTAATAATTTATTTATTACATATTCTAATATAATATCAACATATATTATTACAATTAAAGAATGTAAGAAAATATATGTTGGATGCAAGTGCATGGTAATAGTAATGGAAATAGATAATGGAAGTTATAACGGTGGGGGTATTGTTGTCCAAAAAATTATATAGTACAACATTTATAGCTTAATGTATAAAAAAAGATAACAGAAAAATGGACATAAATGAAGGGTACCAACCTTCATTCACACTTATTAGATTTTTAGATTAGATTTAGATTAGATTTGAAAAAACCCCTCCCACCATCAATTAAAAAACCCACACCAAGTTTTTTGTTAAGCAAAAAAATCATTATTATGGTTACCCTAACAAATGAAATTGCTACATGCATGATGCACCTAACACATTCCTATTTTTTTTTTCTTTTATTTTGAACATGAATTTTTTCTTTTCTTTTTGAACAAATAAAACTAATGTAAAAAATATATCGTGAATGTTCACAATTTACATATTGAATGTTTACAATTTACATACTGAATGTTCACAATTACATACAGAATGTTCACAATTTTTATATACTAAATGTTCACAATTTATATACTGAATGCTTACGATTCTATATACTAAATGTTCACAATTTATATACGGAATATTTACAATTTGAATTGAGAACATTCATTATATAAATTGTGTATTTTGACTCAGATCCACCTTGCAAGATAGATCTGAGTCCATGGCATAACTTTCGATTTTATTCCATGTGCACTTTCTAATAGTGAGTATGGTGTAATGGTCACAAAAAAATGACTAATTTATTGAAATGGACAAGTTACAATTATCTTCCATAGCGGCTAGATAGTGGTAGCTCCAAATGATCTTTTAAGGAAATTGATTGCTTCATAACTAAAGCCTGTGATTCTATGGAAGTCTCTGAATTATTAGCCCATGAATGTTTAGTTGCTCTCCTCAATCCACCTAATTCCATTGCTACTTCCTTCATCTTTGGCCTATCGTCCCCTTTAAAATACAAACACCTTTTTGCAAGTAAGGCAACCTCTTGTAACTCCTCAGTAATGTTTTCCTGGCATAAAATGTTTCCATCAAGAATCTTGAACAACTTGTTTTCTTTTAACAATGAAAGAAAATGTTGAGATAGATTTCTCTCCAACTCTGGGCCATCAAAAGATATGGCCCTCTTACTTGTTAGTAATTCTACAAGGACAACTCCAAAGCTATAAACATCACTCTTTTCTGTTAAATGATGAGTTTGCATGTACTCGGGATCTAGATAACCAAATGTCCCTTGCACCATTGTTGTCAATTGAGTTTTATCTTGAGGAACTAATCTCGATGCACCAAAATCGGATACCTTGGCAGTATAATCATTATCGAGGAGAATATTCACAGATTTAACATCTCTGTGGATGATGGGAGGAGAGGCTGCAGAATGCAAATAAGAGAGTACTTCAGCGGTTTCTGTAGCTATTCTTAAACGAGTCGACCAAGGTAACACCGATGCTTTGTCTTTGTTCTGTATATGCTCAAACAACGTTCCATTACTTATGAACTCATAAACTAGCAACGGAACTTCTGTCTCTAAACAACAGCCAAAAAGTTTGACTATGTTTTTGTGATTGATTTGAGAGAGCACAATTACCTCATTGATGAACTGCTCGACTTGGGTTGTGTCCATTATTTTGGACCTTTTAACAGCTACTACTTGACCATCAAGAAGGTGTCCTTTGTAAACAATGCCAAAACCTCCTTGACCAATAATTTTAGTTTGGTCATAGTTGTTGGTGGCTTTTTCAAGTTCCTGGGCAGTGAAAATTCTTGTTGTGCTGGAAGATGCACCACCTTGGACAATCCTCTGTTGCAGAATCAGTCCTCCATTCTCTCTAAAAAATTTCTCCTTCATTTGTACTGATTTTCTCCGCCGATGCTCCCAGTACAGAGAAAAAACAGTGATCAGCAGCACTATCATGCCTAAAGCGACACCTGCATTTCTTGATTTCTTAAACAAGTGTTGATGGAAATATCAAATCAGGTGAAGAGTTTCGGAATAGGAAAAGATGTTTACCCATAGCTACGAAGTTCACTCTGTTAGACGAATGGCAGCCTTTTCCATTATTATCTTTGCATTCATATTTAATAGGTAATTGGCAGCCACCGCCTTTCGCATCGTCAATGTAACCTGCCTTGCAAGTGCAATTGTAACCGCCTAGTGTATTGAAGCAAGTGGCGTTTTTGGAGGAGCAGTCGTTCTGTCCATCATCTGCACATTCATCAATATCTGCATATATAGGCAATAACAAGAGATTAGGAGGTGTTTAACAATTTGCTGATAGCTAGTAATGTTGCAAAAATTTGGCATTGTGTATCATCACCATAATCGGTGGTCTAGGCGGTTGGCTGGCCAGGCGGCTGACTAGGCATTCTAAGTACTGACCGCCAAGGCCTCCTAGACACCAACTAGGTCGCCTAGTATGTCAATTAACTATTATTCCATTCTTTTTCGTATGAGTTATTATTTCACTCAAAAACCAAATTATTCTGAACGAAATAACCCTTAATTGTTCAAACTCTATGTTTTTAGGTTAATATTTAATATTTTTGTATTAACTATTAAATTATTAAATAGTTTATAATTATAAGTCATAAAATTTTTTAAAAAGTTTCAACAAATTTATAAAAATAAAAAATAAAAAATACACGGCGACTAAGCGCCGATTAATCCCTGCTTAGGCGTCCCGAGCCTACGTGAAGCGCCTAGCAATTTTTTCAACATGACTGATATTTTTTTTTTTTTAAATGCTACAGACTCTATTACATTGTAGTATCTGTTCAAATATACTTTCTCAACCTAATAAACACATAGATTCCACAACGCCTCCACTGAGGCTCGATCTAATGGCCTCGCACATGAGTGAGGTCACTACATGACAGATAGTTGATTGAGTTAGTTAATAGGGGATATTTGATTGAATTAGTTGGTTTGACCAACTAAGACTGCGCTGTTATGTGGCTATACAAAAATAAGTAATGGAATTGTACATATAAAGTTTAGATGAGACTAGACAGTATGTATGTACCTAGGCAACCAGGATGGAGATATGGATTGCCTTCATAACCCTTCTCACAAGCGCATCTGTATCCCCCATCAGGACCTTCAAAAGGGACACATGTGGTGTTACCTTGGCATGTTCTGCCTGAGTTACTGCACGTATCGTTGAAGATGACCCAATCAATTACCATTGGCATTCTCTGCACTTCCCATTGTTGGGTAAGCATATCGGAGGAGAAGTGGAACTCGTCCTTTTTCACCACAAAGGCATAGCTACAATCAGTAATAATGCCATCTGTTTTCGTCGCCTTGGTTTCCAATTTAAAATTCAGGTTCCTGGTCACGATAGGAATGTCATTCATCTGGCAACACCCGATTCCCGAGCAAGTCCCATTTGGCACACCTTGGAAGCGGTTACAGGTGGCTATACAACCAATTTGGTACGACCGTCCATTGTCTTCTCCCAAGACAGTGGCAGTAGTGCTGCAGCCCACAGCGATGAACTTATTGGCGGTCTGGTTGACGTACTGTTTTGATAATCTGATCCATGATGATTTGTCCTGTGGGCTGTTACCTTCATCGCAATATTTAGCTATGTGTTTCATCACGATCAACTGCCCTTCAATTGATATCCTTCTTACCCGTAGATTACCGTGCCCTAACAATGGCGTAGGAGAACCATCAATGGAAGTGGCGCAATTGATGAAGAAGTCTGAGTTTAGAGAACAATCTGGGGTCAAACCAAAGGGAAATGGGATGCTTACGTTCCCACAATGATCATCACAGTTGGGTTTGGCTATGGGATAATTACTTTTTGATGGGGCGGCAGTAGGAGCAAAACTTATTACTGCCGACAACACAAGAACTGCTGCAAGGAAGCTCATATTGTTCGACAACACTACAAATGAACGTTTGGTCTGTGTTGGATTATGGATGTGTAACTTGGTTTACAGCTACTATATATGCAATTCCTTGCACTACTCTTGAGGGAACACTTTAGGAGACTTTTCTTCCAGTTCTACTAATATGCATTTTCAAATTCTAATATATCACTTTTACTTCATGACGTGACAAACAAGAATAGATTACTTTTTCAAAGTGGGTAAATCCCTTGTAGACATTTGGCTCTTATCTGTCAGTTAAGCCATTAATTAAGTCACGTGACTTTCAAGATAGACTATTTTTTTGAAGTGGTTAGATCCCTTGAGCGCATCAACATTTGGCCCTGTCTGCGGGTCGTTATATCGTGGACCGCGGTGGCGCGCCGTTAGTATTAACAGAGCGCGCATTTCTTTTTTATGTTAATTACCAACTGACACTACAGTATATCTAAACCGACACTGTCTCACGTATTATTTTTATATTATCAAATGAAACTGCAGTTATATCAAAATGGTACTGTAGTTGTGGTGAAATGAAATTGCAATGTATATAAAATGAAACTGAATAACATTTCACATATTTGAGTGTATATTGTACAATGAAGCTGTAATTACATCAAAATGACCATGTAGTCGTATTTTAATAAAACTATAGTGTATATAAAATAAAATTAAATAACATTTTCACATATTTGAGTCTATAAATATCGAATGAAACTGTAGTTCTATCAAAATGAAATTGTAGTTGTGTTGAACTGAAACTGTAGTGTATACAAAATGAAACTGAATAACAGAGTTACTTTTTGCGGAAGGGTGCGGAACGGTGGGAAACTGATGCCGTTTCTTTTCATTAAACAAAACAACGTCATTTTGATGTGCGGTGCATAATCGATTATGCCCCGCGGTGCACGATATAATTTACCCCTATCTGCTCAGCCATTGAGTCACTGTGATTTATATCATCGTAAATGCTCTGTCAGGTCGGGGTGTGGAGCCCTTGGAGTTAGGGATTCAACCTTGTAAGAGAAGGATATACTATTTTTATCATGTGGAATCCAGAGAAACGTGTTCGCAAAATTCGAAGAACGAGTAAAAATGAGAGTCTACATAATATTTTTCCATGTCTTCTCCCTTCATTTTTTATTTAAGGTAACCACATGCACACCCTTGAAAAATAGGTGCAAATTTCTCTAGGCACCCAAAAAATAAAATATTACATATTACATATATTAAATAGTCACGTCTTGAATAAATAATTTATTTTCTACTCCGTATTAATTAACAAGCTACTCCAAAATGAATCACATTGTTATATCACTAAATTTATAATTCAGCACTATTCACGTTACAGTCAAGCAATCACTACTGGAAATTATGAAATTTTCGACCACCTGAAAGTGATCTTAAATCAAGTCAAAAGCCTTGTTCTGACCACTTTTGGTATCTGGAAAAACCTTTGTTGCTATTTCCGACCACTTTTTAGTATCAACTTGATTTAAGATCACTTTCACGTGGTCGGAAATTCCATAATTTCCACTAGTGAATTTAAAGCCATTTTCAAACGTGGTTCACTTTCACATTACTAAAAAAAAAAAAAAAAAAAAAAAAAAAAAAAAAAACTTATTTTAATAATAATATTAATAAAGAAAAAAGTACAAAGGAGCGTGTAGGATTTGCAAGTTTGTTACTAGAGTTTATTTTTTGTAAACTTTTAAAGTAAATCTGATTATGCCAAGAACTTTATAATCTACTGGCACCAAATTGCTCCCTTATATAAGGGAGATTGTGGGATTGAGCCTCAATGAACAGTTATTGCATTGTAATAGAGTTAATAATTTGTATTTTTGTATTGGAAGGAGACTTAGAAAACCGAGTTTAACATCCATCATCAAAACATGGCGTTACTCAAGTAAAAAAAAATGTAATAACTTTTGTCATAGTGATAAGCGCGAAATTTTAGTAGGAGTAACGTAAAATTGCAATTGCAAATGCATGCATAGCCTAACAATTATTACACTATATATTTTGGATGGTATGGTACTATTAACATTTATTACTACATCAAATGTGCTTGACTTGTTAGTCTCCGCCAAGTAGACAACACTGCACGTTGGATAGACAAATTGCAGACAATTTTTATTATTTTTTAAAAGAATCAATACATCATATATGCTTGACTTGTGAAGTCTCCTCTATATATTAGAGTTATACTATACTTAGTACTTACATTACTTTGATTTTTTTTTTAATTTAAATTTTTAGATCTGGAGGAGAACAAGCCTCAATCTATGAGGGTTACTGGCCTCACACAGATATCACGCGAGTTGAGTTGACTGAAACAATTCTCAAACAGAACACTTACGATATCTATAGGAGCGTTTTTTATTTTCTCCCACCCTCTACAACGAACTCTTACACGACTTATTATAAAGTCGGAAATTTGATTTTGCTCTCTATACACATGGTAGTCGTACTTACATTACTCTTTACTCCCTACAAATATGACATGTTTTAACTTATCAAGAAAAAATAATATATGAAATTTTATTTATTTATTTTATAATTTACTTATTATTTTTATTATTTATTTATTTATTATTATTATTATTATTATTATATTATTATTATTATTATTATTATTATTATTATTTTGTATTCAATAAAATTAAAACAAATGACATCACATGTGAGTGTGGAACGCGGTGAATTTATACACTCGAACAATTATTGCGTTAGTTTTGCATGATATATGTGAGTGTGGGACAGGGGACACTGCACTTATTATATATTATTATTGCATGCCTGCATGGTACATATAACATTATTGCAGCACATATGCTTGACTTTGAAAGTCTCCATCGAGTACGACAATGCATTGGATAGACAAATTGCATACAAATAAATAAATAAATTTCCTTTTGATCTTATAACTATTACAATATTGTTAATTAGGGTTCACAAATTTTTAAAATAATCAATTTCAATTTATAATTATTTAGTTTTTTTTTTTTAACTTCAGTCTCTCTTACCAAATTGTCGGTAAAAAGCATGATAGCTGAATTTTTTTATTGCTGATGAGGACAAATTTGTTTTTTTTTTTTTTAATTTACTTTACCATTTTCTTCTCTTCTCTTTTCTTTAATGGCTCCCGTGCGCTCCACCGCAAGGAATATGTTGTTTGAATCACCACAACACGCGCCAAGCTACACGCGATTGTTCCTTTCACGCACAGAAGGAGCGCCAATTTTCTCCCTTTTACCATTCAGTGAACTCCACAAAAAACTAACTTGCAAGAGATTTTTTTTATTTTTTTATTTTTTTTTTAAAAAAAAATCCTCCCCAACCAATTAATAACCCACACCAAGTTTTTTGTTCTGCAAAAAAGGCACTATTATGGCTACCCTAACAAATAAAATTGCTACATGCACCTAATACATCCCTATTTTTTCTTCTTATACCTTTTTTTTTTAACCTGAATTTATTTTTCTTTTTTCTTTTAATTTTGTACAAATAAAATTAATGTAAAAATATATCATTAAATTAAAAGTTCTAATTGAGATCTTTAAAATGGCACGAATATATCTTCTAATTAAAATAAATTTATTGAGTGCCAATTTTTATTTGGTAAAGAAGTTTAAATTATTAGTTGCCGTTTTAATCTAAAATAGGGAGGTAATGATAAGAATTTTATAACAATAACTTCTTAAATTTTTTTTTTCAAAAAAAAAAAAAAAAAACTTCTTAAATTTTATTTTCATGGGTAGTTATATGACGCTTGAACAATAACTAAAACATATCATATAATTACAATTATGTATATGTCAATCTCTCCAATCACATACGGCCAATTATACTGTAGACCCAGGTCCGCCTTGCCAGTTGGATTTGGGTCCAAAACTTCAAATGTTCACAATTTACATACTAAATATTTATAATTTACCTTTAAAAGTTTACAATTTGTATACTACGAACACACAATCTTAACATATATATATATATATATATATATATATATATATATATATATATATATATATATATATATATGTTAATTGATTACCTTGTTTTGTATTCACAAGCTCAATTCAAGTACTGCAATTGATTACCTGATGACTATGTATTGTATTTACAAATTTTATTCTACAATTGGAGTTATATGTTAGTTAATTCCTAAATTATAAATATTAAATTTATTAAAATGTTTTAGATTATTATTATTATTCACAATAATTTAAATATCTAAAATCTAAATAAATCTAAAATTTTAATATCAAGTATTAATATTGGGCAACTATTGTTGCGCATAACGCATAGAAAATACTAGTATACTATATATGTAGTAATGGGCTACCCTCATATTATGGGAATAATAATATAATTAAAGAAGTAAAAGAAATTCAAATTAGTCACTCAACTATATATACGCAAAAAGTCAGTGTGTAATATTTTGCGTGTTGTTTGATGTCTAATTTGAACATTTTTTATTATAAAGAAAAGGTCCTGCAGGGTTAGTTCGTTAGTCAGTTGGTTTGACTGATAACTATAATGTCTTACTTTAGCGACAATGTAGAGGTTCTTATGGCAGACTTTGACTGATCAAGGAGATTAAGACCACTTGTGCACACTAGGGGTGAGCGTCGGTTCGGTTCGGGTGATACTCGAATTTTATTTAGGATATTCAAAAATTTCGAGTGATGTTTTGACACCCGATATCCGAACCAAATTTAATTCGGATATGTTCAGTTCGAGTGAAATTATTTCAGGTTTGTTTGGATATACCTAAAATATTGTTTTATCAATTTTGAGTTTTTTTTAAAAAAAATATTTTTATTATTTTATTATTTATATTTTTTCATATACTATCAAACTAAAAATAAGACAAATACTAATAAGTAACCAAAAGACTTTTAAAAATTAATATATTATTAATTATGAAATATATTTAAAATTAAATATATAAATTATATTATTATATTTATAATAAAATTTCGATTAGTTCAAGTTTCGGATAGGGTGTGGATAAATTTTTAACACCCGATATCCGAACCGAATTTATATTCGGAAATACCAAAATTTAAAATATCCAAATCGATAACTATTTTAGTTCATCCAAAATTTAAAATTCAGTTCGAATTTCGGGTGTTAGTTCAGATAATCTGAATTATTCCTCCTCTAGTGCGCATAGTGTACACCCATAGACAGACATGATAACTTGCAATTTATCTTTTCTACCGACTCTTAGGTAGGAGGTCTCAGAATTTAGAATTAGTTTGATATAAGCTAGACACCTAATGTATAAAAAATAATAATATACATGGATGTATTGAGAGACTTTTCAATGACTCTTGTTGAAGGCTAATTAATATCAACAACTAACATTTCATACACATTATTTTTTCTTCATTTATGAGTGGCTTTTTTAAGATGCACAACTTGCAATGATAATATCATTTATAACACGACACAAGCATTAATGTGCTTTATTTGAAAATTCCTCTTATTCAGTTTGTTGGTTACGATATTGCCCACAGGCCACGACTTCGTTGACCATAGAAATGAGTCATTCGGGGTCAATATGGGATAAGAGCACCACCATTAAGGGATTCTTTCACGATTTTTAAGGAAATGTTGCCTTATTGGAAGAGAGAGGGGGAGGAGAGAGAGCATGTGGGTTCCTCCTGCAAAGGCTTGAGATTTTGCAGATTTGTGAGTCCCATTGTTTGAAGGAAGAGATGCGCCTCACGCATGTGAGGCGCAACGCTAGCGCCCAGGCAGGCACGTGGACTGCACGCGTCAGTTTGGGCGCGTAAATCCATTTTCTTTTCTTTTTCAGTTTCTGATTTTATTCTTTTTTTTTTTTTTCTCTTTTCTCCCATTTTCTTTTTCCTAATCACATTTACAAAAACTACACCAAAATTCAACTATTGAGAATGCGCTAAGTCACTCAAGCTATAGACCTTTCTCTCCATAGAAGTTCCTAGTGGACAAAAGTGTAATTAACCAACATAATTCTGGAGTAGTTAATATAATTATATTACTACTTTTAATTAAATTAGTGATTGTATTTCTATTAAAAAAAATTGTAATACTTTGGGTTGATTGACCTATTGAGGCTGTGACATGGGAGCTAACTGGGTAGAGGCATAAAGCATGATTCTCGTAAGGTCATGGGTTCAATTCTGACTATTATATAAGAATAAAATTTGTCTGATATACACTATTTGACGAGTAATTTCTCTCATCAAAAAAATAAAAATAAAATATTGTAATATTACTCTAAAGTTTTCTTCATGTGATTAAGAAAGCCTAGGAAATAAAATATTTGGTAGAGCTTTTTGAATAAATTTTAAATTGCTTGATTAAAGAATGTGTGTGTGTATATATATATATATCTATCTACTATCTACTATACTAATAAGAGCCCAAGAGAGTTAGGTCTATAATGGGTAGAAAAAATGGCGGTCAAATTTTTTAATCAAATGAATGGCTCAGATTGATCAGATTTTAATTTTTCCTTAAGATTTACTAATTTATCCTTAATGAATATGATTTTCCGTTAACTTTTCCGTTTCTGTTAGTTCGTTAACTTACTCATTGATTTCAATAAGAAAGGTCTTAGGTTCGAACCCCATCCCAATCAAAGTTGACATAATTAGTACTCTATTTTACTCTTACTAGTATTTTCACCCGTGCGATGCACGGAATGGAATTGTTGTAATATATTAAGAATATTTAAATCGATATATAATTATTTAAGAGTTAATTTCACCAGAGGTCGTTTATCTTTCCTGACAATTCCAAATTTAATCCTAGACTATAGTTATTAATTATTACAATTTATTCTATGTTACAACTCTTACGTTAATATTCTTATTATTATTATTAACACTTAATTACTTTTAGATATTATTATTACCACTTATATTATTATTATTATTATTATTATATTATTATTATTAGTTTCTTTTCAAGTACTGTTAGTATATAATGGTCGTGGGGCACTATACTAATAAGAGCCCAAGAGAGTTAGGCCTATAATGGGTAGAAAAAATGGCGGTCAAATTTTTTAATCAAATGAATGGCTCAGATTGATCAGATTTTAATTTTTCCTTAAGATTTACTAATTTATCCTTAATGAATATGATTTTCCGTTAAATTTTCCATTAAATATTATATTTTTCGTTAGTTTCTGTTAGTTCACCGTTAACTTACTCATTGATTTCAATAAGAAAGGTCTTAGGTTCGAACCCCATCCCAATCAAAGTTGACATAATTAGTACTCTATTTTACTCTTACTAGTATTTTCACCCGTGCGATGCACGGAATGGAATTGTTGTAATATATTAAGAATATTTAAATCGATATATAATTATTTAAGAGTTAATTTCACCAGAGGTCGTTTATCTTTCCTGACAGTTCCAAATTTAATCCTAGACTATAGTTATTAATTATTACAATTTATTCTATGTTACAACTCTTACGTTAATATTCTTACTATTATTATTAACACTTAATTACTTTTAGATATTATTATTACCACTTATATTATTATTATTATTATATTATTATTATTAGTTTCTTTTCAAGTACTGTTAGTATATAATGGTCGTGGGGCACTATACTAATAAGAGCCCAAGAGAGTTAGGCCTATAATGGGTAGAAAAAATGGCGGTCAAATTTTTTAATCAAATGAATGGCTCAGATTGATCAGATTTTAATTTTTCCTTAAGATTTACTAATTTATCCTTAATGAATATGATTTTCCGTTAACTTTTCCGTTAAATATTATATTTTCCGTTAGTTTCTGTTAGTTCACCATTAACTTACTCATTGATTTCAATAAGAAAGGTCTTAGGTTCGAACCCCATCCCAATCAAAGTTGACATAATTAGTACTCTATTTTACTCTTACTAGTATTTTCACCCGTGCGATGCACGGAATGGAATTGTTGTAATATATTAAGAATATTTAAATCGATATATAATTATTTAAGAGTTAATTTCACCAGAGGTCGTTTATCTTTCCTGACAATTCCAAATTTAATCCTAGACTATAGTTATTAATTATTACAATTTATTCTATGTTACAACCATGGTTGCAATAGGCGCTAGGCGCTAGTCGGGCGGTAGACTAGCGCCTAGCGCCTAGACGGCCTAGGCGGGGCCTAAGCGGTCGCCTAGGCGGCTAACTGAAAAAATGAAAAACAGTGTACGTGTGTAGGTGCATATATGTCATATTATACATACATATATATATATATATATATATATATATATATATATATATATATATATATATATATATATATATATATATATATATATATGAAAAAAATTGGCAAGGTCGAGTCGGCCGGGTTAACTCGGCTAACTCGACAGAAATTGACGAATTAACTCGGCGTAATCGGCCGAGTTAGGCGCTAGGCGGCCAAATTAGGCGCTAGGCGGGCGCCTAGGCGGTCGGTCTCCTAAGCGGGAGCCTAGGGAGGAAATCGCCACGGCCTAGGGGCGCCTAGCGCCTAGGCGCCGATTACTCGGTGCCTAGGCGGGATTTTTGCAACCCTGGTTACAACTCTTACGTTAATATTCTTACTATTATTATTAACACTTAATTACTTTTAGATATTATTATTACCACTTATATTATTATTATTATTATATTATTATTATTAGTTTCTTTTCAAGTACTGTTAGTATATAATGGTCGTGGGGCACAATAATAATATAACCACAATTAAATATTCTTGTATTGTATTCCGGAGTTAATGCCATTTTTGGTCCTAGACTTATTGAGGCATTGACACTTTTCATCCGCCATAATAAAAATTGCCACTTAGTAGACACTGTTATTGGTCGTTGGACAGTTTTGATCCTCCGTCAATGAAGCCGTTTGTTGACCGTGAATTAGAAGGGCTTTTCTGTCTTTTTATGTCTTATTCTTCTAATCTTGTTTAGACCAGCGTTGCTATGACTCCTGTGAGGCGAGATGGCGAGACTTGGTGGCTAAGTAGTACCGTCGGTAGTGAGTAGCAGCGAGGTTCTTCTCCGGCGAGTTGTGGGTACGGCGGCGAGCATACGAGGCAGTAACTCCTTCCGGCGACGGACCAGTAAGGCAGATTTGGTGGTGCAGCAACAGATCCGGCGAGGTTGGGGCCTTCACCAGCGGTTTTTGGTTCCGGCGAAGCAGAGAGGGCAGCAGGTCGGCGAACCCTCCTATGGTAAATAGCAGTTGTAGTTGTAGATGGCGTGATGTAGAATTTGCACCTGTAAGTCCTCCCTTCCATATTGACCACAAATATCCTTTCCATATCTCTCTCTCTCTGACCACAACTACTTGGTGCACAACCTCAAAAACTCTGTTATTCTACCTGAATTTCATTGAAGTTTCAAGCTGAAAATGTGGAATCCATCGCTCCCCAAAAATCGCATTATCTGAGGTGTTGGAATGGCCGCTGTTGACTTCCTGGCTGCTGTAGCTTCATTCCCCAACCCGAATGATAAAATTCGGAGCACCAGCTTTGAGGTTCAAGGAGGTGGTAACACTGGCAATGCTTTGATAAAACCCGGATGATAAAATTTGTCTTGGTCTAAGGTTGCTGATGACTCGCATGGTGAAAGAATACTTGATGAGCTTGAAAGGGATGGTGTTGATACATCTTTTATGGTGGTGTCCAAAGGAGGAAACTCACCATTCACATATGTCATTGTTGACAACCAAAAAAAAAAAAAAAAAAAAAAACTCGCACGTGCATTTTCACTCCAGGATATCCACCCATGATATCTGAGGGTCTACATACCCAAATCAAAATTGTCTTCAGCGGTTGGAGTAAATATTGTCTACTTAGATGGAAGGCTGCATGAGACTGCTTTGATTGTAGTGCAGGAGGCAAAGAGTAGGGGCATACCTATTATAGTTGATGCAGAAAGGTTAAGGGAGGGGTTGGGTGATATTCCTGACTTTGCTAGTTATGTTGTATGCTCGACAAAATTTCCACAGGCATGGACTAACGCCCTTTCTATTCCAACTCCACTTGTTTCCATTATCTTGAGATTGATGTCAAATGTAAAATTCGTGATTGTTAGTTGGGTGAAGATGGTTTCTTAATGTTAGAAAGGACTGAAGCGGATAACCTCAGTTTGAAGAAATGGATGTAGCAATGACCAATGGATGGAGAAATACAAGGATTAGAACATAAAAAGACAGAAAAACCCTTCTAATTCACGGTCAACAAACGACGTCATTGACGGAGGAACAAAACTGTCCAACGATCAATAACAGTGGCTACTAAGTGACAATTTTTATTATGGAGGATGAAAAGTGTCAATGCCCCAATAAGTCTAGGACCAAAAATGGCATTAACTCTTGCATTCCGTGAGTCACAATAATAATATAACAATAATTAAATATTGTTCAATTCTATATTCTTCTAGGATTTCTATTACCATCATTAATTATTCCCAAATTTACCATAATTAAATAATCTGACCAATTATAAAGAAAGATTATTAAATAATGCACGAGACAATTGTTTAATTAAAAATTAAAAAAATTCATTAATAAAACATAAGGTTCTCATAGTTTTTTCTTAGAAACTCTTTAATAAAGTATTTTTTAAAAAAAAATTGGTGGGCCAAACCGCCTACGACAGTTTGCGGTGGATAGATCTCGAAAAAATACGCGATTTTAAAAAAACATTTGTCCAAAACGGACAACGGAGTCAAAAGTTATGCCTTGCCGAATTTTTGACACTTTACAACTTAAAAAAAAAATAAAATAAAAAAATTAAAGGCCGGTACAACCGGCGAGGCGGCCGATTCCGGCCTTCCTCGCCGCGGCCAGCGACACGATTTTTGCAACACTGATATATAAAATAGATATAGATTAGAATAGATATAGTATTACACAATTTTATAATATTACAATAAAATTTCAACCCAGAATTATTGTAGAAATCAATATATTTTATTAGGAAGAGAGAGATTTTTTAGGAATTGGGCGGGAAGTTAAAATTTCAGGATTTTGTTTTTATATATAGTATATATTGTATTACACAATTTTATAATATTATAATAGAATTTTAACGCAGAATTATTGTACGAATGGGAAAGTAGAAATCAATATATTTCATTAGGAAGAGATATTTATTAGGAATTGGGCGGGAAGTTAAAATTTCATTAGGAAGAGATATTTATTAGGAATTGGGCGGGAAGTTAAAATTTCAGGATTTTGTTTTTATATATAGTATAGATTGTATTACACTATTTTATAATATTAGAATAGAATTTTAACGCAGAATTATTGTACGAATGGGAAAGTAGAAATCAATATATTTTATTAGGAAGAGAGATTTTTTAGGAATTGGGCGGGAAGTTAAAATTTCAGGATTTTGTTTTTATATATAGTATAGATAGTATAGATTGTATTTATAATATTAGAATAGAATTTTAACGCAGAATTATTGTACGAATGGGAAAGTAGAAATCAATATATTTTATTAGGATTAGAGATTTTTTAGGAATTGGGTGGGAAGTTAAAATTTCAAGATTTTGTTTTTATATATAGTATAAATAGATTGTATTACACTATTTTATAATATTAGAATTGAATTTTAACGCAGAATTATTGTACGAATGGGAAAGTAGAAATCAATATATTTTATTAGGAAGAGAGATTTATTAGGAATTGGGCGGGAAGTTAAAATTTCAGGATTTTGTTTTTATATATAGTATAGATAGATTAAATTAAATAATAATTTAGTAGCTACAACAAAAAATAATACATGCATATATATGTATTTCTTTAATTTAGAATTATGTGTCTACAATGTCTTTATTCAAAAAAAATAAATTATTCATTATCAATAAATTAAATAAGATAAATAATTTCATTAGTTATATTGTCTTTATTTTTTCTCCAATATAAAAATTCTTTACATTCAATTTCATCAATTGATTATATTCGCTACATTATCCCTACAATGTCTTTATTAAAAAAAATTATTCATTATCAATAAATTAATTAAGAGAAATAATTTTATTAGTTATATTGTCTTTATATTTCTCCAATGTAAAAATTCTTTACATTCAAATTCATCAATTGATTATATTCACTACATTGTCTATTATCTTTTTTGTGCACTATTTTTTAATTAAATATCAAAGTTATAATACAAAATAATGTTATATATTTATTTACCAAGTATTTTATTAATACCATGAAAAATTAAAAAAATATAATTAATAAAGCCAATCATATTAACTACTTGAGGGATTTGTTGACAAAAAGAGTATTCAAATCTCACAACAAAAAGTGAGAACTACCTCGCAATGTCCTTGTTTGACAATCCGCAGTTAGCGATTAGCGTTAGCGGATTATATTAGCGGATTTGACCACCGAATTATATCAACGGTTGATAAAAAGATATTTGAAAATATTAGCTGTTTAGATTACCATGTAAAATGACCTAATGGTATACATAATAATAATAATAATAATAATAATAATAATAATAATAATAATAATAATAATAATAATAATAATAATAATAATAATAATAATAATAATTGTTTAAAAAAAATATATATATATAATTAAACCAATCATATTAACTACCTTGGGGATACTACACTGGGGAACAGATACAACTTTTTAATAGAGCCAGTAGCATTAAAAAAAAAAAAACTACATTGGAGATTTGTTGACAAAAAAGAGTATTTAAATCATTTACACAACAAATTGAAGTGGGAAACTACCTTGCAATGTACTTGTTTGACAATCAGCGGTTAGCTATTCAATATTAGTATATATTTAATATTTTATGCCTTAATTTTTATTTGCTCTCCCTTATGTCCCGTATTTGGTTTCAACCATACCTATACAATTATTTTATTGACAATTATAATCAATCTTGACTATATTATCTTGCATTTGTAAACTTAGAATTACCTATTTAATATGTAAATTCAACATTCAAGTATCTATGCATGAACAATTCCAATATAATCTTGCATTTATATACTTTAGAGTACTTATTTAAAAAAATATTGGGCATTATCCCAATCGCGCAATGCGCGTAAAAAACTAGTATATATATATATATATATATATATATATATATATATATATATATATATATATATATATATATATATATATATATATATATATATATAGTCCGGATCAGGTGATGACTCATTTTTAGGTGAGGATGCGATGACTAATCTTGTGCGTTTTTTTATTTATTTATTTTATTATTTGGATGGCCCAGATTTGAGTTCATAAGATGACATGGATTGATCTTTTTTGTTAAAGTTAGGTAGTAGTGTCTTTTTCTATTTTTTAAGTGTATAATTCTTGCCCAAATTGGTTTTCTATTTTCTTGGATCATCACCGTTGCAATTTGGAGTCGCGATTTCTTCATCATTGATTGAGTGTTCGCCCATGCAAACTAATCAGTATTTTTTATTTGGATGGTCGTGTATATGTACAAATGCCTGGGTATTACGATTGTGCATTCTTGTGTGCTGATTGTGCATTCGTGTGTACTGATTGTGCAACCTAGTGTTGTAAGTTATGCACCGTAAGCTGAGAGTTGTGCACATAGTTCAGTGCATCGTAGGGCATTGGGATGTCCACTGTAGGATTTTTTTGGCGGGGTTTGAATGCACATCAATAAAGTTATTGATGCACAACACACTGTGTAGGAATGCACAACATTTTGTATAGGAATGCACATATTCTAATAAGACTAATTTACCCATAAATTTATATATTTTAATATTTTAAAGGGATTTGTTTCCTTAATCCGTGTGAGTTGTTCCTTTCAATCTTAGTCATACATCATTCTGATTTAATGGTCTAGATTAGACCTCACGTCCTCACCTAAGATTAGGTCCTCATATGATCCAGACCCTATATATATAGGACCCCATATAACCTGACCCATGCTCAACGGCAAGCTAGTCGAATGTGGGTTTGTGCCTTTAGCACAGTAACCGCTAGGCCTGTACCTTTAGTACAATGACCGGGCACTCGTTGTGCCAACCGCCAACAATTCAATCCCATAAATCATAATCTCATCATCATCATCCGTCACACCGATCATTGCGCAATGACCATGATACTCATCATCATTCAATCAACGCATAATCAAATAACAATCAAGACATAATAACAACAACGATACGTACTACACATAAATTCTTAGAACGGTATTCAAAACATCAAACGGGACTCATACACGACAAACGGGGTACAATGGGACACAACGGAACACGGGGAAACAATAAACGGGGGAAAACATCACGACCCATAACAACTTTCCAGCGGGTGGAGGACCACCCGCCAGCCACCCGCCGGCGGGTAGCTATCATTCGAGCGGGTGGCCGGCGGGCAGGCCACCGCCCGCCGGCTGCCCGCTGGATTGGGCTCCCCGGACAACGGGTAGGTGGTGGGCGGTTATCCCCCCCACCTACCCCCACTGGTACATAGACAACATTTCGGTCCCAGGATCACTCGTGGAATCCGAAACCATGTCCAAACAAATTCCAACACATAACGACAACATCACGGATTCAATTAACGGAATTAAACCAAGAATTCGTTCCAAATACATTCTAACACGACTCCTAAACATGCCAAGACTTCACATTAATCATACACGGTTCAAGAGCATCCGGAACCTCAAGAACACCAAGAAATCTATATGCAAAGCCCTAAAGACAAATCCTAGGCTAGACTCAACACCCGATCATGCATAAACCCACCCAAATATACCAAGAACATCACAACAACGAGATTCACGATATAAACCCTAGGGACAAGCTCTAGACATAATTAAATACAAGATCATACATATAATCAATCACAATATCAAGAATCATCAAGATTATCAAATAAACACAATATAAATCCTAGGCAAGGGCTCTGTCAAGACTCAATCACAGAATCACACATCGATTATCAAAAGAGTCAATGAATAAGATATAGCAAGGAAAATAGGTTTTGTAAGACATGGGTTACCTCTTAGCCTTAATTAATCCTCCCTTGGCTATTAAGGTTCTTCTCTAAGATTTTCCTTTGATTGATCTCCCTAGGCTTGGTGGTAGGGAATCTCTTGGGAATATTTTCGTGTAATATAACTATGGGTGGTAAGGGTTCTAATTGCTTTCTAATCCCCTATTTATAGAATCAGAAATCCTAATTAGACTCTTGAATAGTAAAGACCTACTTTCTTTATTCCTAACAGATATATAGGTCTCGGATTCCTAATTACAAACTGACTAGTAAAATGTTTACTCTCTTTATTCCTAATAGGCTTAAGACTTTAGTTTAAGCAAGGGTCCACGATCCATGGTAGACCACATTAATTAATTAAAGGGAATCCTAACCAAATTAAATCCTTTTTAATTATTATTAACAGAATTAATTAAATAATTAATCCGGGATTAAATTAAAGGCCGTAACACGGGGTTAATAATGTCTGTAGTGGCAAGGCCGACCCGATCGGACTTGAGGTGCCGCTGGTGGAAATACCGACCTAACCGGGCTTAAAGTACACCTAGCACTCACTATTACAACTTTTAAAATACAAAGCTACGGCTAAAAGACTAGTACAATTTTTACAATTGTTCTAGGATCAAATCTAATTTATGACTATAGTTTACAAATTCAAAATTCAAATGGCGATCTCGGGCTTGGTTTGTACTCTGTACAGAATGTCACGCTAGAGAAGTCTGCTGACATGTGGCATCTCCGATCAACAAGTATGCTCGGGGAATGGCGGACTAGGAAGTCGTCAGTTTCTTGAACTATATATAAATCCCCTGGGCGGTTGCTGCAACCGGACTGGTGCTCGGCTGTGTTATGCCCAATTTCAACTCTTGAAACTGCCGACTGATTGTAGCAAAAATAAGATGTGAGCTCGGGTGTGAAATATCGTACCCAGGGGATTGGGGGATATGGCACGCAATATGCAATCACAATAAACTAGGCACTAGCATAAGGAAATCAACAAGAAGCTAAGCAAACTACAAGTTTAAAGAAATGATAAGACTAACACATATACACAAAGATAAACACAAAATATAGAGATAGGACTCAAGCTAGGGAGCATTATCATCTAGATGCTTTAACAACCTAAGGGATTAGGGAGAACAAGTAACCAAGGAATCAAGCGGGAATGCACGTAGGTATCCTAGTCTATGAACCATTCTCGTGATTAGTAAACAAGGATTAGGACAAGGAAATGCCCCACTTTCGTGGTGAATCAATTCCTAGTCTATCAAGCACACAAAGCATCTAAAGCCCCCAATTTCCCCTATTTTCGTAGGAAGAAATCGGGTCTATGCAAGGGGTGGCTTGGATTCATCACCCAACTCTCATTGAGGCAAGGAATCCTCCAAAAACAAGCTAATGAATGTGTACATTAAACATTAACAAGATATAAATACAAAACCTTCACAAACACATTAACCCTAGGTTGGAGTTCTTCCCCTTTTTTTTGCAATAATCACAAATCAAGCATCAAGATAGATAATACAACCCTAAATCAAGTTCATAAACTAACTACTCATGATTCAATAGCATAAAGAACACAAAAACATAAATATAAAGCATAAACATTGCAAAATAAAGAGATAAAAGAGAGAAAAAAACTTCACTAAGAAATGAATGGTAAATCTTGGAATCCAAGTGTTGAATCCTTGATTACAAGCTTGAAATATGTTAAGAAACCTAAATCTAAACCTAATCTAACACTACAATATGAAAGGAAGTGAATGAGAGAAGCTAGGGCTCAACCATGGGTCAAAACCGAGCTAAAATTAGTGAAAAACGGGATTTATAAAGTTGCAGATGGCTGGCCACGGGCGTGGCTTCACCTGTGGCCAGAAATGCAGTTTACACTGCCCAGTGGCCACGGGTGTGGCCAGACCCGTGGCCACAAGGCAGTGTGCACTGCCTGTGCACTGAGTCTGTCTTCTAGGTCATTTTTCACCCTCTAAACATCTGAATTAGTTTTTGGTGCTTGAATCAAAGTTGTAGCCCTTCAAGTTCTCTTTCCAATGACATAAGAATAACTTCAATTGGACATTTGTATCTTGAGATATGATCAAAATACTATGACGTCGACGTGCAGGTCGGGAATTGCAATGCATTGATCTTTTGCTTCTCTTTTGCTTTGGTTTGCTCAAATGACCAAGACCATTAAAAGCACCACCCTTAGGCTTCCTTTGAAGTGTTTTTCCCATCTCCATAGCTTCTCCTTGGCTCCCATGGACTCCTAATGCATCCAAAATGCTCCATTTGACTCCAATGTCCACCAAAATGCCTGAAAATACTCATCTTCATTTCCAAACAAAACTCCTTGTCAAATAACACAATTTAATCATAATCTCATGAAATTTGGAATGATCTATAAGCAAAATGGCTTAGTGAAAGGGGGGAAAAATATAGACAAATAAGCACTTATCACCGACCATCTCAGAAGTTCAAATGGAAAATTTGATTAGCTCGATTCGGTGACCCTGGTGAGAACGTTAATCCGGCTTGGGAGATCGGCAATGGCAGAGCCACATTAATCTTGCAGGGGGGCCTTGCCCCACCCCCCTCCCCCCCAACCATATTTTTTAAAATATTTTTATAATTAGTATTGTAGTTTTTTTTTTTGGCCCCCTCACTAAATATTTATTATTTTGCCCCCCTCCAAGCAAACTTCTAGGATAACTTTGTGGATTGCTAATTTTTTATCTAGTTAGTTTTTTAATTTGTAAATGAAATACATTGCAGTTGTGTTTATTATAATAATAAATTGTTAGTTTGCTACCAAAATCTTTAAATTTCGGCTACTTTTAATCTTTGTATTTTTAATTTGCAAATAAAATACATTGTAATTGTGTTTATTATAATAATAAATTGTCATGTTACTACCAAAATTTTTAAATTTCTACTACTTTAACCTTTGTCTTTTTTTTTTTTTTTTTTTTTTTTTTTTTTTTTTTTTTTTAATTTGCAAATGAAATACATTGCAATTGTGTTTATTATAATAATAAATTGTCATTTTGCTATCAAAATCTTAAAATTTCTACTACTTTAATCTTTGTCTATCTATTTTTTTTTTCAGTTTTAGTTAATTCAATTGATTTGTCAAAAAAATAATAAAAATTAACACTGTAAACATCGAAAGTTTGAGTTGAAATAAAAAAGACACACAAAATTGATCTTTTCTTTAAAAGAAAGAATTCTGAAATTTAACATCTCAAATAAATTTATTTACAAGTATTGAGCCATTGAATTTTGGAAGGCATCTTAAATTTTAGTAAATTTGTAATATTATAATGTATTTTGAAAGATATTATAAATATTAATATGTTTTATTATTCTCTCTTCAAATTGTGATTAGCCCCGCACCCCCAAATCCTGGCTCCGTCCCTTGAGATCGGTAACCACTTGGGGATGAAATCGTTCGGGGCAACGGAGCTCTACTGATGCCACCCACCTGATACTCTCGGTGACGACCGGAGGTGATCGAGAAGGAAACCCAAACAACATAGCCGGGTACTAATAGATGGTCGGTGAAGTTGTGTGCGATCGGGCTGATCGGTCAAGCTTTAGAACGGTCACGAAGCGGATCAGTCACAAGATGAGGTCGTCATCGTCAGTCTGAGTCTATAATGACAAAAATTTGCTCGGAGAACCTGCTTGAAGAAAAGTCAGCTCGGAAGTCGGTTAGCAAGATGAGTCGGAGTGCTCGGTGAGTGAGTCTCGGATCGGTCTGATCTGGTTTAACAGGAGGTATGCATGGCGACGGTTCTGGGTATCTGCTCGGAAATCACGCTCGGATCTGACTAACTCGTTACAGTCTTGCTGGCCGGAGGAGACAGATGAACAGGAAACATATATAAGAAGTACAATAACTAAGCCAGGTGGCATTCGGGAACTTTGGTCGCTTGAGAATGGTGACTCACGGTGAGCTCTGGAAATTTATGATGGTCGAAAAATACGTGTTCTGACTTTCTGCTCGGGAAATAACGTAACACCGGAGTTCGCAGATCCGGCGGTAACGGTCGGGAAATCTTCGACCAGTAAACTCAGGGCAAAGTTGCACTCTTCTTAGCTTACGGTCGAGATTGCATGCTCGGGAAGCTCGAATAATTAACGCATGGCCAGAATCGTATGCTCATCAATGTCGCTATGCTCAGAAAGATTAAATACAGCGGAGTTTAAATTCCTAGCTCTTGCTCGGGGAGATTTAACCTGTAAACTTATGACCGTACATGCCTTGGTGAACCTACGTTTCAGATTATCCATGAAGATTGCTTGGGAAATCTCTTGCTCGATTGAAAAGTCTTTGATCGGTGGATTTGAAAGTTCAATTAAATGGCGGCTTATGAAACCGGAGTGGCTACGATCGGAGTCGAATGCGTCGATGCTGCTTGGTGATGGGTTTACCGATCAGAAGCAGTGCAGGGAGTCTAATCGTCTCTGGTAGTGGTCGGGGAAGAAATAAGGTACGCATTCGCGCTCATGAAACTCAGGAAAGTAGTGCCGGATGTCCGATCACCGTCATTTCTTCCGTGCCGGGCAGATTGAGAGGATGGACGTGATCAAAGCCAACAAAGGTGTGTGATATACCATAACAGGGTTCCGAATGCAGTTTTAACTTTCAAATGCTCTCGGATGATCAGCTCGGGGAATGTGGTGTACTTGACTGTTTGGAGAATCCTTGACGGCAGATTTCAATCGTCGGCTCCGCATAGGCGGCCGGAGAATACGCTTGCTCTCTTGATTGAGAAATTGTTCAGAGAACATGCCCCGAAGACAGCCAGTTCAGCCTCGTTTGCACGAAGGTCATCGGTCCAGGAAACGTTTACTGACTTGAGTGATCGGTGGTTGCCACGACATTCTGGATTCGTTTACATATCACAGGGTTATAAATATGTCCGCACCTTGGCCGACCAGAAACTCGCTACTCTCAGCAACAAAAGTGGTTTGTTGTTTTCTGAAACTGCGATCGGAACCATCTTAGCCGAGAGGCTAATTTTCATGCAAGCGTCCGATTGTAACATAAATGGTGACAGTCAACAGGGCTCGGTGACTGCTGCAAATGGTGAGGTCGGGCGGAGACGATCGAGACCGCGCACCCCATCTGACCCCTCCCAGTCCATCTATTGATAAACATCTTTGTGAAATTTAATCTATACTTTCCTTTCTCTTTCCATCCACTCACTCGATTTTTACAATCCACCGTCATCTACCACCAATAAGAGTGTATGCATGCACTATCTGAATTTTATTTTATCTGCTTTGCTTTTCTCTAAAATCCACCGTCACCTTCCCACCAAACAAAATGCATGCATTACTTCTCTACTTCTTGCTATGGTGCTTGAGATTTGGTAATAGGCTTTGAGAATCTTCTTTTCAGGTTCCTTGACTTTGCAGATGGTAGGAACGAAGGATCTATACTGGCCATGAACATATGAAGATAATAGACGAAGGTGGGGGTTCAAGCACAGGCGCAGGGACTACCCTCCACCACAGTGCCCTCCACTCACCTCGACGGCGATCCGCACGCCGGAGGGGTCCGAAACTGAGGCCTTGAGCTCTGGCAGCGCCTTCTTGATCTCTGTACAACCTGGGTTCCTAATATAACTTAGCTTGCCTGTTTCTCTGTTTGTTCTCCGGATGTGGGTACGGATGGTGGACGGTGAATCCTTTCGCCTTGCGGAGCAACGAAGCAGTTTCCTCCGGCGAATAGTGTGGATGGCGATGGCGGTTGGCGAAGCAGGCGCTGGTGAGATGAGAGAGGCGGCCATGGTGGTTGCATGCGGCTGCTGTATTCTCTTTGAATATGAAACTGATGCCCCGGATCCCTTTAAGCCTTCAATAATCACAAAATGGAGGAAGGGAACTAACAATTGAAGTGGTTCAATGGTTGGGGTGCTAGTATTGACAGTATAAGAACCTGGGTTCAAACCCCCTCGCTTCTAGAATCTCCTATTTCCTATGTAGTTAGTTTTTTAGGTAGGAAGGTAACCCTTCGTCACGGTCCCCACAGACGACGTCAAAATAATGTATTTAGTTTTTTAGGGTAGGAACGTAACTCTTCGTCACGGTCCCCACGGTAGTTTTTTAGGTAGGAAGGTAACCCTTCGTCACGGTCCCCACAGACGACGTCAAAATAATGTATTTAGTTTTTTAGGGTAGGAACGTAACTCTTCGTCACGGTCCCCACGGACGATGCCAAAATGATATGGGTAATTCGAGCGTAGTAGGATGTAAATAAGTGTATGAACAATGTAGAGGGTTGATGTGTAGCAAAAATAAGATGTGAGCTCGGGTGTTATATCGTCCTCAGGGGATTGGGGGATATGGCACGCAATATGCAATCACAATAAACTAGGCACTAGCATAAGGAAATCAACAAGAAGCTAAGCAAACTACAAGTTTAAGGAAATGATAAGACTAACACATATACACAAAGATAAACACAAAATAAAGAAATAGGACTCAAGCTAGGGAGCATTATTATCAAGATGTTTTAACAACCTAAGGGATTAGGGAGAACAACTGAACAACTAACCAAGGAATCAAGCGGGAATGCACGTAGGTATCCTAGTCCACGAACCATTCTCATGATTAATAAACAAGGATTAGAACAAGGAATTGCCCCACTTTCGTGGTGAATCAATTCCAAGTCCATTAAGCACACAAAGCATCTAAAGCCCCCAATTTCCCCTATTTTCGTAGGAAGAAATCGGGTCTATGCAAGGGGTGGCTTGGATTCATCACCCAACTCTCGTTGAGGCAAGGAATCCTCCAAAAACAAGCTAATGAATGTGTACATCAAACATTAACTAGATATAAATACAAAACCTTCACAAACACATGAACCCTAGGTTGGAGTTCTTCCTCTTTTTTGCAATAATCACAAATCAAGCATCAAGATATATAATAAAACCCTAACTCAAGTCCATAAACTAACTACTCATGATTAAATAGCAAAAAGAACAAAAAAACACAAGTAATAAGCATAAACATTGCAAGATAAAGAGATAAAAGGGAGAAGAAAACTTCACTAAGAAATGGATGGTAAATCTTGGAATCCAAGTGTTGAATCCTTCAATACAAGCTTGAAATATGAAAAAGAACCTAAATCTACCCCTAATCTAACACTAAAATATGAAAGGAAAGAGTAGAAAATAGTTAGGGTTCGAATGGGGTTCAAAACCGAGTAGAAATGAGTGAAAACTCAGCTAAAAAGGAGCAGAGGCGGGGGGCTCGTCGCGTCGAGCGTAATTCTCGACGCGTAGAGAATTTACAGAATGCAAATCGCGATCTTACTGCCAAGATTCGACGCGTCGAGAAAATTCTCGACGCATCGAGTACCTCTCTGCAGCGTAACTTCGACTTGTAGGCTTATTTTGACCACTTTATGCTCAGAATTAGGCTTTGATGTCTTCATGAAAGTTGTAGCCCTTCGAGTCTTCTTTCCAATGGAGCAAAACTCACTGCATTTGGACATTTCTAGGCTGAGATATGGTCCAAAAACTAAGGTATCGACGTGCAGGTCGGGAATTTCAATTCCATGATCTTTTGCTTCTCTTTTGCTTTGGTTTGCCCAAATGATTAAGACCATTGAATACACCACTCTTAGGCTTTCTTGGAAGTGTTTTGCTCATCACCTTAGCTTCTCCTTGGCTCCCATGAACCCTAAATGTATCCATAATGCTCCACTTGACTCCAATGTCCTTCAAAATGCATGAAAATATTCATTTTTGCTTCCAAAACTTTTCAAACCAAATTCCTTGCAAAATAACACAAATTAGTCATAATCTCATGAAATTTGGAATGATCTATAAGCAAAATGGCTTAGTGAAAGGGAGAAAAATATAGACAAATAAGCACTTATCAACTCCCCCACACTTAAACCTTTGCTTGTCCTCAAGCAAAAACAAGAAATAAATTACCATCCTAGCAATGAAATTGATCACACTCCCACTTTGCACAACCTATCAAACCACAATCCAACTTGCTACAAGACAACTTGTTTCAAGAATCATTTTAGCCTTCCACACAAGTTCAATTCTCAAGCCAATAACCAAGCACCAAAATTATTTAAGTGTGTGATGATCAAGTGTGCACAAATGCTAAGTTGAGATTATGCAAAACTTGGCTTTGAATGAGATTCCATAGGCTTGCCCTTCATACTCCCACTAGTTCAACTCCAAGATTGCATGCTAAGATCAAGTAGGACTTTTATTTGGCTTGTAATGGGGCTAAGGGTGAAAGGTTAACAAAGAAGGGGTAAGGAAAATAAACAAAGGAGAGAACTTCACATTTATTCACAATTGGAGCTAGAAGAGATATAACTTCTATGGACAAAGGAGCAATTTACAATGGAACACAAAGCAACACTCTAAAGAGGTGGGGGTTGAGTACAACTTTCAACACAAACTAGAATCAAGATTCAAACTTTTATTCTTCTTCCTTTTCTTTTCATTTTTCTCATTTCATCTCTTTTTTTCATGACTTTTTTTTTTCAATTTTCTCATCATTATTTTTTTTCTTTTCTTTTCTTTCATTGCAAAACAATAAACAAACTTATTCCATGAACCACTACCCCCACACTTAGACAAAATTATCAAGAGGATTACTTACAAAACAAGCTCCAATAAAGATCTCTTCCAAGAAAAAGAACAAATGCTCTATTCTCTCAAGGATGGAGGGAAGCATTTTGGCTAAGGGTTAAGGGTTAAAGATGAGGGTTAACACAAGGAAAAATAATAAAAATGTAGAGACAAGTGCTTAACACTTATTAAACAAACAAAAAGCTCAACGGGGACAACTAGGGGTAATAACATATGTGAGGGGTAGGCTTGAAAGGCTCGGGCTAAACAAAAATGGCCTAAATCATTTCAAAACATGTAAATCTTAGACTTCACTTGGAGAGTAATGAGGCAAGTTCTAGCAAAATAACCATGACCGGAATCTCACATAAGCCTTCACTAGCCAAACATAACACACAAGATCAAGAATTTATTCATTTATTAAGTGGTTAACAAGACAATTGGCAAGAGAATAGATCAATCATGTGTTATACCTCAAATCATCAATCACAAATTGCATCGCAACAAGCACCACCAAATCAAACCACAAACCAACAAAGAGGGAGTGATCACAACTTCAAGCAAAGATGAGAAATTTACCCAACATTATGCACAATGACTCATCCAAGCAAGGTTTCAAAAAGTTTCAAAATTTCAAAATTTTCCAATATTTTGTCCACCCCCACACTTAGAAATTACATCGTCCTCGATGTAAAAGAAAATAAAGCACAAGGGAGAAAAGGTAGCACAATAAGCACAAGTGAGAGCATGATATATCAAAAATAAAAGTGTAAAGAAAAATAAAAAAGAAAGTAAAGTGCAATAAAATGAAAGATAACATGGGGTGCCTCCCATGAAACGCTAAGTTTAACGTCGCTAGCTCGACTCAACCTCTCAAAGAACAATCCTTGCATGTTTGGATGAAAATGAGTTTCTTTTCTCCATCCACTTTCTCTTCAATGAATATCCTTAAGTGACGGGCATTAAGGAATTCCTTTAAGCTCAAAAGTAACATATTCTTCTCAAAGAAATTGCGATGATCCACTTCCAAGAATATGCTCTCTTCTTCAATCTTCATCTCCTTTTCTTCAAAATTTTCTTCCAAATAGCACTTCAAGTGGTGGCCATCAATATGCTCTCTAAAGCTCAACATCACCACTTCAAAGCTTAAGAAATAATGTTCATCCAAATCAAACTTCAAGCATGCCCCTTCCTCAAATCCATTTTTAATCCACAAATCAAATGATGTCTTCTTTCTAAACCTTGGATCATGATAATACTCAAGAGCTTGATCATTCTCTTTAGTTCCACACCTTTTCTCTTCTTGACATTTCCCATCTTGAATAAGCAAGGAGAACCTTGGGACTTTGTCATTCACCAATAAGAATTTGGAGTCCTTAAATATGAATATCGGCCAATGTGGGTCAATACTCTCATCGTCTTCATCTTCAAGGTCCTCGCATATCTTCTCTTTCTCTTCAACCACATGACCCTCATTTGGCAAGAGCAACTCTTGTAGAACATCTACATTGGAAGACAATTCTTGAACGGGTTCTTGAGTTGTCAACCCTTGTATTTGAGTCATCATGTTGTCTAGTAGAACTTGTTGCTCATTCATTTGCTTAAGCATGTTGGCCATCATGAACTTCATCTCCGGATCTTGATCAAATGGTTTGAATTCTTGTTGAGGTTCTTGATAGAGTGGTTCTTGAGGTTCCCATTGATTAATGGCATATTCATCCTCACTTGGCCGCATTGGATAGCCCTCATCTTCAATGTCATCATCGGGTACAATAGTGACTCCCCAACGCCTAGCTAATGCCAAGGTCTCCTCATCTACTACATACCTCCCAACACTTGGTGAATGAGTGTGAAGATCATATGGAGGTTGAGTGTCTTGGGGGTGTGGTGTGTAATGAATGGGTGATGGATATGGATTTAGAGAGTAATCTTGTGGTGGGAAAGGATGTTGAGGTGGATTGTAGTCTTGTGAACATTGAGGGTATTGATCATTAAAAGCATATTGGAGATCTTGGTATTGTTGAGGATAGAGATTATGGTATGGAGGTTGGGAATGACAAGGCAAGTCTTGGTATGATTGTTGTGGGTAAGGATTTTGGAAGTTTGGAGTGTATTGAGAGTATGAGTTTTGGGGGTGGAATTGTGGTGGACAAAAATATTGAGATTGAGCATCATAGTAATGATTAGGAGGTGGGGGTTGAGTGGTGCAAGGATCTTAATATCTATCATGTTGGTTACCCCCATAAGATTGAGAATCATAATATCCTCCTTGGAATGCAAACTCATCCATGGTGAAAGTTCTTGATTGAGTGGTAAAAGCTCTCCCTTTTGAATCTAGAGTGTATGCACAAAGTATGGATCTTTCAACCGAAACTCAAACAAGGTAAAACAATTAGCTCTTTAAACATAAAAACAAACAAAAGAAAGAAAAACTTAGTATCCTAAGATTCCCTAAACTCTAATGCTAGTTAAACAAGCAATCACATAGAACCACCAAATTGTCAATCCCCGGCAACAACGCCGATTTTTGATGTGTAGCAAAAATAAGATGTGAGCTCGGGTGTTATATCGTCCTCAGGGATTGGGGGATATGGCACGCAATATGCAATCACAATAAACTAGGCACTAGCATAAGGAAATCAACAAGAAGCTAAGCAAACTACAAGTTTAAGGAAATGATAAGGCTAACACATATACACAAAGATAAACACAAAATAAAGAAATAGGACTCAAGCTAGGGAGCATTATCATCAAGATGCTTTAACAACCTAAGGGATTAGGGAGAACAACTGAACAAGTAACCAAGGAATCAAGCGGGAATGCACGTAGGTATCCTAGTCCACGAACCATTCTCATGATTAATAAACAAGGATTAGAACAAGGAATTGCCCCACTTTCGTGGTGAATCAATTCCAAGTCCATTAAGCACACAAAGCATCTAAAGCCCCCATTTTCCCCTATTTTTGTAGGAAGAAATCGGGTCTATGCAAGGGGTGGCTTGGATTCATCACCCAACTCTCGTTGAGGCAAGGAATCCTCCAAAAACAAGCTAATGAATGTGTACATCAAACATTAACTAGATATAAATACAAAACCTTCACAAACACATGAATCCTAGGTTGGAGTTCTTCCCCTTTTTTGCAATAATCACAAATCAAGCATCAAGATATATAATACAACCCTAACTCAAGTCCATAAACTAACTACTCATGATTAAATAGCATAAAGAACAAAAAAACACAAGTAATAAGCATAAACATTGCAAGATAAAGAGATAAAAGGGAGAAGAAAACTTCACTAAGAAATGGATGGTAAGTCTTGGAATCCAAGTGTTGAATCCTTCAATACAAGCTTGAAATCTGAAAAAGAACCTAAATCTACCCCTAATCTAACACTAAAATATGAAAGGAAAGAGTAGAAAATAGTTAGGGTTCGAATGGGGTTCAAAACCGAGTAGAAATGAGTGAAAACTCAGCTAAAAAGGAGCAGAGGCGGGGGGCTCGACGCGTCGAGAATTTACATAATGCAAATCGCGACCTTACTGCCAAGATTCGACGCGTCGAGAAAATTCTCGACGCGTCGAGTACCTCTCTGCAGCGTAACTTCGACCTGTAGGCTTATTTTGACCACTTTATGCTCAGAATTAGGCTTTGATGTATTCATGAAAGTTGTATCCCTTCGAGTCTTCTTTCCAATGGAGCAAAACTCACTGCATTTGGACATTTCTAGGCCGAGATATGGTCCAAAAACTAAGGTATCGACGTGCAGGTCGGGAATTTCAATTCCATGATCTTTTGCTTCTCTTTTGCTTTGGTTTGCCCAAATGATTAAGACCATTGAATACACCACTCTTAGGCTTTCTTGGAAGTGTTTTGCTCATCACCTTAGCTTCTCCTTGGCTCCCATGAACCCTAAATGTATCCATAATGCTCCACTTGACTCCAATGTCCTTCAAAATGCATGAAAATATTCATTTTTGCTTCCAAAGCTTTTCAAACCAAATTCCTTGCAAAATAACACAAATTAGTCATAATCTCATGAAATTTGGAATGATCTATAAGCAAAATGGCTTAGTGAAAGGGAGAAAAATATAGACAAATAAGCACTTATCAAGGGTCAAAGTAGATGTAGGATGTAAGTAAGTGTATGAACAATGTAGAGGGTCGAAGGAGATGTAACTCTTGTGTATTTGTAGAGAGAAGGGGGAATGTTCTCCAAGTGTAGAGAGAGAGAGGTAGAAGTAAGTGTATGAACAATGTAGAGGGTCGAAAGAGATGTAATGTAGAGGGTCGAAGGAGATGTAACTCTTGTGTATTTGTAGAGAGAAGGGAGAATGTTCTCCAAGTGTAGAGAGAGAGAGAGGTAGAAGTAAATGTATGAACAATGTAGAGGGTCGAAGGAGATGTAACTCTTGTGTATTTGTAGAGAGAAGGGAGAATGTTCTCCAAGTGTAGAGAGAGAGAGAAGTAGAAGTAAGTGTATGAACAATGTAGAGGGTCGAAAGAGATGTAATGTAGAGGGTCGAAGGAGATGTAACTCTTGTGTATTTGTAGAGAGAAGGAGGATGTTCTCCAAGTTTAGAGAGAGAGAGGTAGTGGAGAATAGAAGAAAGGCCCCTTAAAATGAAGGGTTAAAAGCCCTTATATAGGTCAAACCCTTGGTTTGACCTTGTCCCGAACCGTTTGACCCGACCCAAATAGGAGCACGGAGCGTATGGGGAGCATGAACCCGGGGTATATTCCCCATCACCCGACATTGATGGGTGTTGTTGGTTTTAATAATTAGATTGAATACACACATGCATAATCTTGTGTGGAAGACTAAAATTACATAAAAAGTGCTGCTTTGTGGAGTTGCAAGACAAAGTTAGTAGGGAATGTTCACAATCATCGTACTGTATAATTTTTCCTACCGTGTCGTTAGTAGTATGTCATTGTTGCAATTTGCCCTGAACATTGCGGCACAGACAAGATACTACAAGTGCACATAATTATCTTTTACATGAGTCCTGAATCCATCCATACTGCTATTTACCATCTTGTAATACACACACTATGGCACACACTGTGTTACACAAGTGCACAACCCCGTGCCCTGTTGTTTTGGGTCTAGCATTTATGCACACTGACCAATACATTATGGCACACATCATATCAAAAAGTTGCAGCACACTATTTTTAACGCCCATCTGGTGGTCGTGTATTCATGCTCCAGTATTTTAGGTGGATAGTACTGCAGAGCTAGCCAACCTAATTGCACCCCTAATGACTAAAGGCATGTGAACAAGCGGAAATGCATGACTATGGAGAATCGATGTGAACTTGCACAAACTCCATTCTCCGTAGACATGTTTTCTTTGTGTGCACATACGACATAACAAGTGTGCCATGATAGCCACATAAACGCTATGTGCATGCATCTTGAGCGCGATGTGTGTGCCACATTGCATAACCATATACGTTCAATGCTTCACAGGTCATGACGGCTCATCAGGGAGATCTGGGTGTGTAATGAATATTTCACCGGGCTTAGCGAAGTACTGCATCCTTCTTGGGATAATGCTCCATACAGCAGTCCCATATCGTTCATCAACCACATTTTCAAGGAACACAAACAACAAATATTTATGTCAATCGACAAAGAGAGAAAGACAACAATGCCAATTAAATGATCCAGAAAAACTAACATTCGGGGGAAACAATGGTGTATGACAAATGGTAAAGATTTGTGAGTGCACATAGGAAGATATGTGTGTGCCCTAATGTCCAACCAGAGAGATAACGAAGCTGGCGTGATAGAATATAGTGTGCACCTATGTTATCTTGTATGTGCTAACACGTGCTGACTAATTACTGAACAAGAAAATGAGACACAAGTTGGCGTGCCATTAGGATGAATTGTTTGATCCGTAATTTAGAACAACAGTGAAAGGAAACAACGTCCATTAAATGATCCAGAAAAACCAATAATCGGGGAAAACAAAGGTGTATGACAAATGGTAAACACGTGTGTGCACTTAGGAAGATATGTGTGTGCCATAATTTCCAACCAGAGAGTTAATCCAGCTGCCATGAAAAAATACAGTGTGTACTTAGGTTATCATGTACATGCCAAGACGTGCTGAGCTAATTACTAAACTAAAAAATTAGACACAATTTGACCATGTACCTAATTTACAAGTGTTGTGCAAATAGAATGAAGATGAAATTTTAATTAGTAGAAAATGGGTAAGTTTTCATGACTATAAGTTATAAGTTTATAACCTATTAATAGAAAGAAGAATTGGTGTGCACATGGGTTTATCTGTGTGTGTCAAAATGTGTAGTGATACTGACCATCAAATCTCATAAACTAGAATGATGTGATGGTCTATGGTGAGTGCACTTGGGTTACACCGTGTGTGTCATTCTGTGCAAAAGTGTGTGCTCAAAAAGGCATAAAAAAAGTTAGTGTGCACATGGGTCACACTATGTGCGTCATAATGTGTAGAATTAGTGTGTCTATGAATAGGTGTAAAACAAGTTAACATGCACTTAGGTTGAACTGTATGTGTCATATGCCAATAATGTGCATAAATACTGAGATTGAATTCACAGAAACTAGGATGATGTTATAGACTTCGGTTTGCACTTGCGTAAAAATGTGTGTGCAATAACGTACAGAATGAGTGTGTGGGATGTGCACATGAGTTACACTATGTGTGCCATAATGTGCATGATTAGTGTGTGTATGGAAGGTGTAAAATAAGATAGTGAGCACTTGAGTTGAACTGTGTGCACTTGGGTTGATAGATTAGGGTGTCGCACTTGGATAAACGAGTTTGTGCCATGATGCTCAAAAAATTGTTATATGAAATACCATGTGCATTTGGGTTAACAAGCTTGTGTCATCATGCTAAAGAAAACTGTTATACGAATTATCGTGTGGACTTGAGTTAACGAGTTTGTGTCATCATGCTCCAGAAAACTATTATACGAAATACTGTGTGCACTTGGGTTGACAAGGTTGTGCCATCATGCTCAAGAAACCTGTTATATTGTCACATACCGTGTGCACTTGAGTTAAGGAATGAGTGCATGCACACGTATACGAATGTGCATGCACCAATACCCCCTAAACGTGTTTTAACGTGTGTGACATTATATGGAAGCGTCATACAGAAAAAAAAGATTAAAAAAAAGACATAACATGCCCAAGAATTAAATCTCAAACAATATAAACAGAAAACATAACTATGTCTAAATGAACTAAAGAAAAGTACTGATCAACTTGTTCAAATTAGCTCAGGTATCTAGCATTGTTCAACCGCATAACGGTATTCAACTGCGCTACGGATGTGTGGTAGGAACTTGTTCGAAAGCGTGTGCATATTTGTTGTGAACTGTGTGCATTTGCGATAAATATATTGTGCACATGTTTTCACCTGAGATAAGAGCAGTTTGCGCATATTGTTGGAGTAAAAAACATTTTTGGTCCTAAATTTATAGTGACTTGGACAATTTTAGTCCTTTATAAAAAAATTTGCCATTTTATGGACAGAGTTATTGTGGCAAGGACATTTTTGGTCCTCCCTTTATATTTCTGTTAGATAACCGTCTGAGAGAGGGGTAATTACGTCAATTTAGGCTATCTCCTTCTATCTATTATATCTATGTGTGTTTTGTTTTCTTCTCGGTCATAATTCGAAGGAGTCGGAGAGTCCAAGTTGCAGTTATACGAAGAAATTGCCGGAGAATCGAAGCCGCCAAACAGGTTGCTAATCAAATAGATAGAAGGAGAATCGAAGCCGCCAAACACAAATAGATAATAGATAGAAGGAGATAGCCTAAATTGACGTAATTGCCCCTCTCTCATATGGTTATCTAACAGAAATATAGACGGAGGACAAAAAATGTCCTCGCCACAATAACTCTGTCCATAAAATGGCAATTTTTTTTATAAAGGACTAAAATTGTCCAAGCCACTATAAGTTTAGGACTAAAAATGTCTTTTACAAAAGACAATTTTGGTCCTAGAATTATAGTGGCTTGGACAATTTTAGTCCTTTATAAAAAAATTTGCCATTTTTTGGACAGACTTATCTTGACGAGGACAATTTTAGTCCTCCGTCTATATTTCTGTTAGATAGTTATCTAAATGAAGGGCATTTTTATCATTCAATGTGATGGGTCCATGTCCAGCCCACTACTGTTGGTGATGAAAGTGCCCAGACCACGACTTGGACCATTGCAGACTTGGACCAAGTGTGTATATACGAGTCAAAAAATCCAACATTGTGCAAGCTCCGTCTTCCATTGCTGTAGAGGATCCAAAACTCACTCGCCGCTCCACCGTGCCGATTACCTGTCCATCCCAAGCCGCCGCCGAGTAGCGTCTTCGATGGTGACCCATCTGTCACCCACGTCTTAACAAGAGCAAACTCCAAAATAGTCAAGGGAGATTCTGGAAGAACCTTCCTATTGATGGATGTGGGTGGTGGCATATTTCTCAGTTACTGAAGAATGCATTTGGAGGATGGAAAAGCAAGGAAAATAGTAGTTAAATGGTGCATGCACTCTGGTTGGCAGCTGATTGGTGGAGATAGCGTTGGAACGCAGAAACCAAGAGAGTTGATTTTTAGAAACAAAAAGAAAATATAAATTAGTGGAGGAAGCTCCTGCCACCGGCCAAATTTCCAGACATTTATCGAGCTCTCCAACGGTTGGTTCCCTGGTCTCCGATCGCTTGGAAGGTTTCGCAGTTCTCCAACGTGAGCTTTGTATCGCTTCCCGGTCAAATGCATGGACTCTATTGACAGTCGACGACCCCAAACCTCTAATCCATCTTTATTACTTTTTAGCACATCTACTCTTTGGGTCCACAGCGGTGGCGTAGACGATGTACACCAGGCCGAAGGCCATCACAATCTTCGATTGGGGCGGCTCCGAGACCACGGGGACAGATCACTTGGGAGGTCAAATCGAAAACGGCATGGGTTCCTCTTCTTGACAAGAAATGTTGAGAACAAGAACACATCCTCCGTCTAGGTGAACGCCGCGGCGGCGTTGGTGAATCTGTCTTTAGAAAACCGGAACAAAGTGAAATTAGTATGTTCTAGAATCGTTTCGCCGTTGATCGATTCCCCGGAATCGCAGGACCACGTCGCCAGCGTGCTCTTCAGCCTAGCCTTAGACGATCAGAACAAATCTGTAATAGGCGTTCTCGGAGCTCTCCCTCCGCTTCTCTACTCTCTACGTTCAGAATCCGAACGGTGAAACTCAGCTCTGTTCAATCCCTACTCGCCATTGTGAAGTCCAGTCACATGACAGGTCCCATTCTCCTAGTTCTCTGCAATCTCGCAGCCAACTCGGAATGTCGTGCAACCATGCTCGACGGCAGTGCTGTGGAGTGCTTCGTCAGAATGCTAAAAAAAGAGGATCTTGACTTAGACTCCACTAGAGAAAGTTGCGTTACTGCATTGTATGGCCTCAGTCATGGCGTCAAAAGGAGGTAGGATGAATTGACACAATTACCCCCTCTCAAACGGTCAACAAACGGGACTTTAAATGGAGGACTAAAATTGTCCTCGTCAGGATAAGTCTGTCCAAAAAATGGCAAACATTTTTATAAAGGACTAAAATTGTCCGTGTCACTATAAGTTTAGGACTAAAAATGTCTTTTACTCTACTAAGCCCATGGGAGCACACACCATCCCACAATAAAGTTTACACACTTACCGCATCCATAATAGAAACCCGACCACGCTCTAAAGATGTGGCATGCTCGGAATTTATGCTGGTAACAACGGTCGCAATCGTATCCGAGCACCTACCATGCAAATCATCCTTCCCAAAAAGTTGGGTTAATCCAAGGCTGAAAGACAGAACATCATCCAAGCAACCAGGCTCAGAAATTGTCCGCAAATCCTGCTCTAAATCACGCAGCTTGGGCTGAATAGTCGCATACATTCGTTGACAAAGCTCGAACTCCACATTCCGACCACGTACCATCCTAACGAGCTTAGAAAAAGTAACAACAGAACTGGATAAAAGAGTAAACTCCTCACCGACCACACATTCAAACGTCTAAACAACCACAGAAAATAAAAAATACATTAGAAATCAAGCTGTGTGCAAACATAATTTTAAAAAGGGGAATCAGACTCGCGTGCACCATTACAAAGAAGCGAGTGCATACTGACACAAACCCTGTGCACCCAAACGACATAAACCGAGCACAGCAACCCACTAGGAGAAATGTGCAGCAAATCAAAGTTTGTGAGCATGGCAAATACAAACACGTACAAAACCATTAACAATAAATAAACACAAATATTACCTTAGGACCATACTGAACACCATCACCATCAACATTAACACCCAGAATAGGAGGCTCAACAACCGCCCGCCTAAAGCCACCCGCACTAATCTCTGCAGACTCACGAGCAGAAAGCAACTCAGCTGTCTACCCCACAAATGAAGGCACCAACCGTGGCACAGAATGCTCAAAAGGCACAACGCGGTCAAAATAAAACAACTGAATCAGAAAACACCAAGCTAAGAAACAAATGCAATCGATGGCGACCAGATTTCCAGGTATCATGAGTTTCCACCAATGAATCCAAAAGAAACTTGCACCAATTTAACTCATGGATGCGCAAGACATCGTCAAATCAATCAAAATACATCTGATTGGCATACCCGTTGGACATACACGACACCAACGTGGAGACCACAAACATAGTGAAGTGTCTCTTGAACCATTCGCCCTAATCAACCTCGGCCCTAACCTCGTCTGCAATCAGGGACGCAGTAACCGTTTGTCTCACCCGCCCAAACAACCCCCTCCAATGTTTTAACAGGTTACTGATATGCACCCTATCCCGCTTCACCATCTCAGTCTGGCCACGTGGAAACCCCAATACCAACTCAACATCACGTTCAAAAACAGGCAAGGACCTTCCACCACCCAAGTCAAACGTCCTCGTCCGACCATCAAACTTAGTTAATAGCCAATGCAACAAACGGGGAGGGCACTCGGTGACTTGGAAATCCAACAAAGACCCAAACCCCAAACTCCTAATAGCATCCTTCTGCCGCGTTGACAGGTCCACTAGCGTATCAACAAGAACACTAGCCTGTGCCCGAATCTTAGCAGCGGGAAAATCAGATTCCTGCTCAGAACACACCGCACCACCAGAACCGCCATCAAAAGATGAACCACTCACACAGACATCATCAACAGCCTGCCACACCGGGTCTTGTTGCAACCTCGCCAAGAAGGCCAACGGTGGTGAAACGAAGTCATCGTCACTAACACAACTTTGATCACCACCGGGAGCACACCACAACACCCTAACCTTCTTACCTAGAAAACAAAAGAACACAAAGATTAACACCTATGCACCACAACAAAAACCCACAAAATGAACCAAAATAAATAACAATACCGTACTAAAAAAAAAGGGCTTTGCAACAAACAAGAAAAACCCACACACACACCTGGCCCCAATGCAAAAATGGTTACCAATAAAGATAACCAAAAAACACATATATTGGTACCACCACATACACCAACCCCTTCTGCACACACAAGTAGGGCCAACGAGCCAGACATTCAAACATATCAAACCCACCCCGAGCACAGTACTGCCGCAACGAACGCACACATATACCATCCACATTTTTAATTCATATTTGACTCGGTAGAATCCCTCAAAATTATAAACATCTATCACACTGGCACTACCAAACACACAGAATAACAACCCCCCAACAACATATCACCTATCCAGAATCAGACCAACCCTAACAATTACCTACCAGCTAAAACTTAAATTTTCATAATCATTTATTCAACACTTTCAAAGGAAGGGCGAGTTAAACTAAGTCTGAACAGTTGCATATAGCCTATATGTAACTCAGACTTAAGCAAATGAATAAAGAACAAATAAATCACCTAAATCATAAATACAAATATGAATTTAAAAAAAAAAAACAAAGAAATACTAAAATCATAAGAATGACATACCATATACCTAAACCTCTTACACCCAACCTCATACCCATACGGCAGAAAATGAACATAAACAAAAAAAAAAATGCAGAACAAACAAAGGATAGATAAACACAACTGACCCCTCTACCCAAGTCCACCGTCTACACAGCCAGCAACCAAAACACACCTGCTAAACCCACCCAAACCCCAACACCCCACAACCACGATAGAACGCCGGAAAAAATCCCAAATTCCACATAAACATTGCAAAACCCCACAACACAACCAAACAACACACACAATACGCGTAGAAAGAAGAAACCCACAACCAAATACAACAAAAACACACGAAAAACTACAAAAAAAAAAAAAAAAAAACCGGCGATAGCACGTACCTCGCCCGACACTTGCGACCAGTGGTCTCCTTCTCTTCGATATGGCTAGGTCCCCACCTTCTACCATTGATACGTGGAAGGAAAAAGCAAGAGATGAAAACACGTGATGCTCGATTCGTGAAGCCGAACGGAACGAGCGAGAGATACGCAATGGTGAAGCCAAGAATCCCTGCGCGTGGAATAAAAATGTGGAAGACTAATATGACTAGGTAAGTACTACAACCAAAAACCATAAATACACCACACACGCGCAAAAGATTAAAAACAAATCTGGACCATCCAAATACAATATCCAACGGCCTCATATTGTCCACACGTTTGTATTTCAAGCCATGTTTTCACCGGAATGTAATTCTATATATATATATATATATATATATATATATATATATATATATATATATATATATATATATATATATATATATATAGATTTCGGTTCTCGTGCGGTTAGGGTGCCCCGGTGCGGTTGTGCGGTTGAATTTGGGCCTTTCATCTCGCTTAAATCAACGTTCAGGATTATCAAAGTTTAAAAAAAAAATGCGGTGGCAATTTTTGTAATTTTTGCATCTAAGTCAAAATTAAGGTGAGCGAATCTGTGATTAATGTGCGTGAGTTTTGTGCTTAATGTGCGTGTGTTTTGTGCTTAATGTGCGTGAGTTTTGTGCTTAATGTGCGTGGGGTTGTGTTTATCGTGAGTAGTTGTTAAAACTTAAAGTCTGTGAGTTAATACTTAAAGTGCGTGGGTTTTGTGCTTAATGTGCGTGATGTTGTGCTTAATGTGCGTGAGTTTTGTACTTAATGTGCGTGAGTTTTGTACTTAATATCAATAGTTGTTGAAACTTAAAGTCTGTGAGTTAATATTTAAAGTGCGTGGGTTTTGTGCTTAATGTGCGTGAGGTTGTGCTTAATGTGTGTGAGTTTTGTACTTAATGTGCTTAGGGAAGGGTTCAGGTGCGGGTATAGCTTCCCGTGCGGTTGTGCGGTTAAATCTGAGCAGTTGATCAAATTTAGATCAACGGCTCAAATCAATGAAAATTAAAAAAATATATATGCGTGTCTGGAAGAAAGAAGCATAAGCTAAAAGTGGCGCACCTTAAGTGATAGAAACACGCACCTTAAGTGTTAGATCTTAAGCACAAACTCACAGACATTAAGTACAAAACTCACGCACATTAAGCACAATCTCACGCACATTAAGCACAAAACCAATGCACTTTAAGTGTTAACTCACAGACCTTAAGTTTCAACAACTACTGACATTAAGCATTTTTAATGCACATTAAGTACAAAACCCACGCACATTTAGCACAACCTCACGCACATTAAGCACAAAACCCAGACACTTTAAGTATTAACTCACAGACCTTAAGTTTCAACAACTACTGACATTAATCACTACCCTCACACACATTAAGCACAAACCCTACGCACATTAAGCACAAACTCCACTCACATTAAGAACAAATCTCACGCACCTTAAGTACAAAAGCGCACACTTTAAGTTTTAACAACTACTCACATTAAGCACAACCCACGCACATTAAGCACAAAACTCACGCACGTTACGCACAAGACTCACGCATCTTACATATAAAACTCACGCACATTAATTACAGAACCGCTCACCTTAATTTTGACCTAGATGCAAAAAATATAAAATTGCCACCCCGTTATTATTTTTTTTTTTAATTTTGGTAATCCTGGACGTTGATTTAAGCAAGATGAATGGCCCAGATTAAACCGCACAATCGCACCTTGGCACCCTAACCGCACCAGAACTAATTATATATATATATATATATATATATATATATATATATATATATATATATATATATATATATATATAAAGTTCAAATATAATTTATAAAATTAATTTTGGAGTGTTAATTTCTATTCTGCAAAGAAGTTTAAATTATTATTTGTTGTTTTATTCTCAAATAGGCCGGTAATGAAAAGAAATTTATGAGAATAACTTTTTAAATTAAGATTTTGTGGCTGTTGTTAGAGCAGTCAATACGGGCTGACGGGGTGAGGGCGGCGAGTTAAAGCCCGTCAACTCGCGAGCCTAAGTAGGGTGGGCCAAACAACTCGCTCCTTGGCGGGTCTGATTTTTACTGGCACGGAATAAGGCTCGCGGGCTAGGCAGGCCCCAGCCAGAGCGCTCTTTTTTTTTTTTTTTTTTTTTTTTTTTGGTTATTATTAACGACGAGGCGGATCGACTGGAGAGTGGAGGGATGGTCAGGCACGGCAGCACACCGTGACTCTAACAATATAGATAGAGGGCAGTATGAAACGAAACTTGTCTCTGATGTAGTGGAAGAGGGCAGGAGACGCCGAGGCGATTAGGCACTACAACACTCAAGCGTAGACAGAAGAAGAAGATGGAACTCTGATGGAGTCATTGGCTCTCTACGAATCTGCGATCTGGAGACGACGATTGACGAACGGACGAAGAGCGAAACTTGCGAACTGCGGAAGACGGGAAGAAAGTCTCTGGATTAACAGGGGAGAACTTGTCCGGCGAGGCTAACGAGATGACAAAGGGTTTCGCCAGGGATCTAGAGGAGGAACACGACGACGGGATTGACGGGTGGGGAGGGGGAGGAGTGGCGGTGGCGCAACTGAAGAGTTGCTTTACGAAGGACTAAGACACAGAAACAGCTCCAATAGTGGATCGTTTGAGACGAGAAAAAGAAGAAGAGTGACAACTTTCTTTCTTTTTTTCGAGTACTACTGACTATGTTACAAAGTAGTATGTACTTTTTCAACCTATTAATACACAAAAAATCATAAAGAGTCAATACCGCGCTCACTGTGGTTCAAACACATGACCTCTTATTATTTGGGAGAGTCATCACTTTGCGCCACTAGATCACAAGTTCATTGGCGGTCTTCCAAAACTTAATTCTATGAAATAATGTAAATACAATTGTAAGCCAAAGTAATACTAAGAAGATAGCAGAAAAAGTAGAGTGGAGAAAACTGTGAGAGCAAGTTTAATTTGTCATTAATTACTGTTTCTATATGTATAACTGGGAATAACCTCCAACTACCATGTAGTGTGATGACATCTCAATTATCATTTCAAATGAATGATCATAGGTTCGAACTCCAGTAATGAAGGCTTAGATTCTTTGGACTCAAAATGTTTGCTATAGAATAGTACTACCAAATTAGGAATAACCGTACCTATAAACATAAAATATATATAGGGAGGGGTTGGATAATGGTCATAAATTGAAAATTTACAACAATGGCTAGTTATATATAATACAATTATGTCTAAGGCTCTAAGCCGATCTCTCCAATCACATATTTGGACCGCTCCCCTAGTCTACTTCCAACACCCCCAAAAATCATCATTTATATTATTCGCACACCCTCGAGCACAAATTTTCCTCATAACAAAAAAAACATTAAATTAAAATTAAAATTAAAATAAAGAAGAACAGCTAATTTATTGGGATGAACTAGTTACAATTATCTTCCGGCAGCTAGTGGAAACTCCATATCATCTTTTATGCTATCATATCCCGTTGTTGATACACTAAAATTAAGATCATATCCCAAGGGAATTGATGACTCCATAACTAAAGCCTGTGATTCCATGGAAGTCGATGAATTATTAGCCCAGGGATGTTTTACTGCTCTCCTCAATCCACTTAGTTCCATTGCTACTTCCTTCATCGTTGGCCTATCCTCTCCCTTGAAATTCAAACACCTTTTTGCAAGTAAGGCAACCTCTTGCAACTCCTCAGTAGTGCTTCCTTCACATAAAATGTTGCCATCAAGAATTTTGAACAATTGATTTCCTTTCAACAATGAAAGAAAATGTTGAGATAGATTTCTCTCTAATTCTGGGCCGTCAAAAGATATCGCCCTCTTACTCGTTAACAATTCCACAAGTACAACTCCAAAGCTATAAACATCACTCTTTTCTGTCAAATGGTGGGTTTGCATGTACTCGGGATCTAGATAACCAAATGTTCCTTGCACCATTGTTGTCAGCTGAGTTTGATCTTGAGGGACTAATCTCGACGCGCCGAAATCGGATACCTTCGCAATATAATCATTATCGAGGAGAATATTCACAGATTTAACATCTCTGTGGATGATGGGAGGAGAGGCTGCAGAGTGCAAATAAGAGAGTACTTCAGCTGTTTCGGTGGCTAATCTTAAACGAGTCGACCAAGGTAGCACCGATGCTTTGTCTCTGTTGTGGATATGCTCTGACAACGTTCCATTATTTATGAATTCATAAACCAACAATGGAACTTCTGTCTCTAAACAACAGCCAAAGAGTTTGACTATGTTTTTGTGATTGATTTGAGAGAGCACAAGTTCCTCATTGATGAACTGCTCGACTTGGGTTGGGTCCATTATTTTGGACCTTTTAACAGCTACTACTCTACCATCAAGAAGGTGTCCTTTGTAAACAATGCCAAAACCTCCTTGACCAATGATTTTAGTTTGGTCATAGTTGTTGGTGGCTTTTTCAAGCTCTTGGGCAGTGAAAATTCTTGTTGTGCCAGAAGATGCATTACCTTGGGCAATCCTCTGTTGCAGAATCAATCCTCCATTCTCCCTAAAGAATTTCTCCTTCATTTGTACTGATTTCCTCCGCCGATGTTCCAAGTACAGAGAAAAACCAGCGATCAGCAGCACTATCATGCCTAAAGCGACACCTGCATTCAATCAACATTCTTGATTTCTTAAACAAGTGTTGATGGCAAAGAGGGTGTTTGTGAGTTAGTGGGTTTGACTAGTTGATAGCATTAACTGATTGTGGAAAAGTGTTTGGTAAATTAATTGTTAACTGATAGCTAATTACATGCAAAATAACTTTTCTCAAAAAGTTCATCGAAAAATTGCTTTGAACAGCTTAGATTTTAACATTTTAAAGCAATAAATTGTTACAAAATGCTAATTAATCAAAAATCATATTGATTATTTAACGAAGTCAAACAGTTAATAGCCTAATAGTGATCAAATAAGTTAAAATTGACGGATAAGCTAACTATGTTACTAAATAGGAATATCAAATAAGGTGAAGCGCTTCTAAATAGGAAAAGATGTTTACCCAGAACTATGAAGTCCACTACTCTTCTGTTAGCCGAATGACATTGTTTTCCATTATTATCTTTGCATTCTTCTTTAATTGGTAATTGGCAGACACCTTTCACACCCTCAAAGTAACCTTCCTTGCAAGTACAATTGTAACCGCCTAGTGTATTCAAGCAAGTGGCGTTTTTGGAGGAGCAGTCGTTCTGTCCATCATCTGCACATTCATCAATATCTGCATAGGCAATAACAAGTTAAGAGATTAGGATGTTTGACAATAACTGTTAATTTATAGTTGATTAAGTTAGTTAATAGCTGATATCTGATTGAGTTAGTTGATTTGACCAACTTAGACTGTTATCTGGCTGTAAAAACAATATAAGTAATGAAATTGTACATATAAAGTTTATATTAGACCATGGTTGAATAAATCATTAGGCACTTCTCGAGTGCTTGGGGAGCAGCAATTATTTGGCGCCTAAACCCCCGTGTATTTTTTTGCTTGAAATTTTTTAATTTTTAAAGATATGATAATTATAATTATTTAATACTTTAATAGTTAATACTAAAATATTAAATATTAATCTAAAAAACATAGCGAGTTTGGTTGAAGGGATTTTAAATTTCTTTCCCACTTAATTCGCACTTAATTCCAAAGGCCACAAAGTTTCTTTGTTTGGTTGAAAGGAATTGCAATTCCCCCATTTTCATGTAATTAAAATCCCATGTCCCCCTCCCTTTTTTAACCTAAAATTAATGTTTGACAACAACAATGGATATTTTGGACTTTATACTACTTATTCTCTTTCAATTCCCCTGTATACCAAACATTTGAATTGAAATTCCCAGTAATTATATTCCTGTCAACCAAACATTGGAATTTAAATTCCCACTTTATTCCCAGTAATTCATCTCCCATGGAATTGCAAATCCTTTCCCACGTAATTCCCCCTCTCCAACCAAACGCCCTGTTAAAGTTATTTCACACAATATGTTTTGAGTGAAATAGCCCACTAAAAAAAAGGAGAGAATAATAGCTAATCGACCGACTAAGCGACCTAATTGGTGCGTAGAAGGCGTAGTTATAGGTGGTGCTTATGCGGCTAATTAGTTGCCTAGACCACCTATTATGGTGATATGTTAGGCGGCCCGCCAGCACTTAGCGCTGATTAATTGGTCCCTAGGTGAGTCTTTTGCAACATTAGATCAGATTAGAGAGTATGTTTTTACCTAGGCAACCGGGATGGAGATATGGATTGCCTTCATAACCCTTGTCACAAGCGCATCTGTATCCATTATCAGGACCTTCAAAAGGGACACATGTGGTGTTACCTTGGCATGTGCTGCTAGAGTTACTGCACGTATTGTTGAAGATGACCCAGTCAACTACCATTGGCGTTCTCGTGACTTGCCATTCTTGGGTAAGCATATCTATGGAGAAGTTGAACTCATCCTTTTTCACCACAAACGCGGAGCTACAATCAGTAATATCGCCATCTGGCTTCTTCGCCATGGTCTTCAATGTAAAATTCAGGTTCCTGGTCACGATAGGAATGTTATTCATCTGGCAACACCCCATTCCCGAGCAAGTGCCATTCCGCACATCTTGCAAGCGGTTACAGGTGGCTTTACAACCAGTTTGGTACAACCATCCATTGTCTTCTCCGTGGACATTGGCAGTAGTGTTGCAGCCGACCGCGACGAACTTATTGGCGGTCTGGTTGATGTAGAATTTTGCTAGTGTGATCTGTGACCAGGCGGATGAGTCAGCTCCATAGCAAGTTTGAGCAATGACCATCATGATGATCAACTGCCCTTCAACTGATATCGTTCTTACCGGTATATTACCGCGCCCTAAAAAAGGTTGAGGAGGATCATAGGTGGTATTGCAATTGATGAAGAAGCCTGAGTTAAGAAAACAACCTTTGGTCAAACCAAAGGGAAATGGGATGCTTACGTTCCCACAACGATCATCACAGTTGGGTTTGGCTATGGGATAATCACTTTTTGATGTGGAAGTAGAAGCAAAACTTAGTACTGCCGACAACACAACAACTACTACAAGGAAGCTCATGTTGTTCGACAACACCACAAACGTTTGGTCTGTGTTGGATGTGTAATAACTTGGTTTACAGCTACTATATATGCAATTCCTTGCACTACTCTTGAGGGAATACAAACCAAAGACCAAGTCACCTACACATAGTCCAAACAACACGTTAGGAGACTTTTCTTCCCGTTACATTCTACTAATATGCATTCCCAAATTCTAATATATCACTTTTACTTCGCGATGTGACAAACAAGAATAGTTTATTTTTTCAAAATGCGTGAATCCCTTATAGGTACCGACATCTGGCTCTGTCTGTTAAGCCATTAAGTCACGTGATTTACATCCTGCCAAATGTCCCTGTCGGATCGGGGTGTTGAGCTCTGGGGATTGGCGATTCAACCTTGTGGAGAATGATAGACTATTTTTATCATGTTGGCCCCAGAGAAACGCGTTCATAAAATTCGATGATAACATAGAAAATGAGAGTCTACATAAAATTTTTCATTTTCTTCTTCCTTCAAGTTTTATTTAAGATAACCACATGCACACCATCAAATAATGAATATAGATTTCCTTCATTACCCAAAAATATAATATTACATATATTAAATAGTCACATCTTGAATAAATAATTTATACTCCGTATTAACAAGCTACTCCAAAATGCACTAGCTACTCGAAATATCTCTCATATGAGTGTGGACTGGGAGTCAATGTATATCGTCTAAGACAATCATATCCAAATGCAATTTTCCCCTATTTCTACTTTTAAAACTGAATCATACTGTTATATTACTAAATTTATAATGAGTGAATTCCATTTTTGGTCCTATTGTTATAGGGCCGTTTCCAATTTTAGTCCACCTTAATTTTTTTTGCCACTTTATAACCACTATTATTGAATGTGTTCCACTTTTAGTCCCACCGTTAGTATTTCTATCAAGAGGCCATATAATCTAGGGGTATTTTGACCTTTCTTCTCATCCAAGACTATGTTTGACTAAAGAAATGAGAACATTAAACCTAAAACCTAAGAAACCTCGCCGGCCTATGTTGGAACGAACGACACGATGTAACTTTGGCTTCCCATCTCGTTGTTCGAAGAGCCATCTTCGAATATCGGAGGAGGAGGACAAAGCGCCTGGATTAAAGGATAAGAGACAAACATAAAAAGACCAAAATACACTTTGATTATACGGCCTCTTGACGGAGATATTAACGGTGGATTAAAAGTGGAACACATTCAATAACAGTGGTTGTAAAGTGGCAAAAAAATTAAAGTGGACTAAAATTGAAAACGCCCCTATAACACTAGGACCAAAAATGGAATTCACTCATTTATAATTCATCACTATTCACGTTATATTCAAGCAATTTTAACTTATCTTCAAACGTGGTTCACTGTCACATTACTAAAAAAAAAAAACTTATTTTAATAATAATATTAATAAAACAAAAAAAAAAAAAAAAAAAAAAAAAAAAGCACAAAGAGGCCATCTGCGTAGGATTTGCATGCAAGTTATTATTATTATTAATTTTTTTTTTTTTAAGTTTCAATTTTTGTAATCTTTTAAAGTAAATCTGATCATGTAGAGGTGGGTTTTTTTTTTTTTTTTTTTTTTTTTTTTTTTTTTGTAGTGGATGGAGACTAAAGTTCAATCTTTTCAACGAAGGTATGGCAAAATAATTAAGATATAACATGATGACATACTTTCTTCTCACGACATATAAATCGAATGTTCAACGCGCGGGGTCAACGTCGTCTTGTGCTTTACTCGTTTAAGTCTCCTTAGCTCCAAGGACCACAACTTATTGTATGAAGGAGTGACCCTCACTGCACGGCATGCATGGCCTCTTTTGGGTCTACTTTGTATTTTAGATTCTAGTTCAAAAATAACATTCACATTCTATATCTATAATTGACACATTCTATATCTGTAGTCACGTTCTGTATCTGTAGTTGATAGTTTTTGTACCTGTAGCTATCATATTATGTGTCAGTAATTATCAACTTATTTGTTTATCTGTACAAAAATTATTAATTATAAGTACAAAATGCCCCAACGGAAGGTTCAAAATTTTTATATCAGGGTTCACAATTCATATGAACCCTAATCCATGGTATAACAATTGTAAGGTTGAAATCAAAAGATTAATTTGGGTCGATCATTGTTAATTGGGGACATAAAATGAGATGAAGAAAATATAAGTATACCGTCTTTGTTAATTTTAAAATATTAGAATTAGTTACAATTGATTGTTGTTGGTGTATAAGAAGATTAAGTGATTGAATTCACTCAAGAGTGGAAATAACAAAAATTTACAATATCAATCAACATCAGTACCCGATCATACATGATATCATTAATTCATTATATATAACCATACATAATTATTTTATGTATTATTGATTGTAATTTTTAATGATACTTTATGTTACGATTGACATTACCATCAATCGATACTTTATAATTTTTCATATAGCATAAAATATACTCCGTATACAATAATAACCTTGCTAGTTAATTACTCTGATCTTTTATCAAATAAAAGTTGTCAATTATTTTGTTAGCAACAATTTTTTTTACATAATTAACTGATATTCGCTTAACTAATTAACTTAATATTCCAAAGTTTGAGGGATAAGGATGAAACTCAAAATCTAGAATTAAAGAATCAATATTAACATTATATTAGTTTTTCCAAGTTCAAAACTAATCTTTTGAATTAGCAAATATATATCCTAAAAGTGTAAATAAATAAAGAAAATTGCCAAATAGGCTCTCGAACTTTACCTAAAAAGTCAATTAGGCACCTACACTTTTTAAAGTTGCAATTAAACCTATCAATAATTCATTTTGGTACAATAAAGTCCAAAAATAAATTACTGACCTGATATTACATTTCACTAGGGTTCCAATCAATATTCCAACAACCTCCGACTAACTTCGATGATATTTCCAGCAACAAATCGACCGACGACCGTAGAACGGTCGACGGTCAGTTTTGAATTAACAAAGAAGGCAACTGGGTTGCTTTTTTCAGTGAAGTAGGGGTGGGAGAGCTAACCACCCAAGTACCTCCGCCCCTGAATGCATGCACTTATAATATAAGTAAAAAATTCAATAAAATACAATCAAAATTGAAGTTCAAAAGCTAAAATAATACAGAATTCAATTAAAGAAGATCCAACATAATATTAAATTTGAAATACATTAATTATTCTAATTTTTATCACAAGAATAATAGAAAGATTAGAAACAAATCATCATATACATTATTCCCAGATTGAGCATATAGCTAATTTGCTGAAATGAAGGGGTTGCAATTATCTTCCGACAGCGGCGGGAAACTCCATATGGTAGTATGGTTCATACAGTTATGTGAACCATGATCCGCACAATAATGATTGCACAAATAATCATATATTTTATTTACACAACATCTAATAGTGAGTGTAAATTTTCCTCGTCAAAAAAAAAAAAAAAAAAGAAAAAAAAGAAGAAGAAACCAGCTAATTTATTGAGATGAAATAGCTATAGTTACAATTATCTTCCAGCAGCTAGTGGAAACTCCATATCATCTTTTATGCTATCATATCCAGTTGTTGATACACTAAAATTAAGATCATATCCCAAGGGAATTGATGACTCCATAACTAAAGCCTGTGATTCCATGGAAGTCGATGAATTATTAGCCCAGGGATGTTTTACTGCTCTCCTCAATCCACTTAGTTCCATTGCTACTTCCTTCATCGTCGGCCTATCCTCCCCCTTGAAATTCAAACACCTTTTTGCAAGTAAGGCAACCTCTTGCAACTCCTTAGTAGTGTTTCCTTCGCATAAAATGTTGCCATCAAGAATCTTGAACAACTGATTTCCTTTCAACAATGAAAGAAAATGTTGAGAGATATTTCTCTCTAATTCTGGGCCGTCAAAGGATATCGCCCTCTTACTCGTTAGCAATTCCATGAGGACAACTCCAAAGCTGTAAACATCGCTCTTTTCTGTCAAATGATGGATTTGCATGTACTCGGGATCTAGATAACCAAATGTTCCTTGCACCATTGTTGTCAGTTGAGTTTGATCTTGAGGGACTAATCTCGACGCACCGAAATCAGATACCTTGGCAATATAATCGTTATCGAGAAGAATATTCACATATTTAACATCTCTGTGGATGATGGAAGGAGAGGCCGCAGAGTGCAAATAAGAGAGTACCTCAGCTGTTTCAGTAGCTATTCTTAAACGAGTTGACCAAGGTAGAGCCGATGTTTTGTCTTTGTTGTGGATATGCTCTAACAACGTTCCATTATTTATGAACTCATAAACTAGCAATGGAACTTCAAACCCGATAATTTCACCGTGCATTACCACGAGTAAGGATCTGCGTCGGCTAAGTGCATCAGCTACGCGGTTGGTTGCTCTTGATTTATGCTTGAGAAGGAAGGTAAATTGCTCAAGATAAGCCGCCCAACGAGCATGCATTTTGTTGAGATGCTTCTGGCTCTGAAAATATTTTAATGCTTCATGATCTGAGTAGATTATAAACTCTCCTGGTCTGAGGTAATGAGCCCAAACATGCAGTGCCCGTATAACTGCATAAAGCTCTTGTTCATATGTAGACCAATTTTCTCGTGCAGCACTCAATCACTCACTAAAGAAAGTAATAGGTCGACGATTTTGAGATAGTACTGCCCCAATACCAAGTCCACTGGCATCACACTCCAATTCAAAAGGTTTTGAAAAATCCGGGAGAGCCAGGACAGGTGCTGTGGTGAGTTTTTTCTTGAGTTCAGTGAAACTCTGCTCAGCTTTCTCCCCCCAACGAAAACCACCCTTGCGAAGGCAATCAGAAATAGGAGCAGCAATAGTACTGTAATTTTGTATAAACCTTCTGTAGAATGAAGCTAGACCGAGGAAACTTCTAACTTCACTTACTGACCGAGGTCTAGGCCAGTCTCGTATCACTTGGACTTTCTCATCATCTACATGAACTCCTTCTGCACTGATTACGAATCCAAGGAAAACCAACCTTTTTGTCATGAAAGAGCATTTTTTTAGGTTGATGTACAACTTATTTTCACGCAGGACTTGCAGGGTAATGCGTAGGTGCTCCTTATGCTCCACTTGATCTTGGCTTTGCACCATGGAGTTGGTCTAGCATGTGTTCAAGCCTTGGGATTGGAAAATGATATTTCACTGTGATTTTGTTAATGGCTCGGCTATCCACGCACATCCTCAAACTTCCATCTTTTTTTGGGGTAAGCAAAGCGGGAACGGAACATGGACTGATACTTTCTTGAATTTGTCCCTTCCGTAACAATTCCTTCACTATGTTATTGAGAGCTTCACTTTCAGCCGGGTTCATGCAGTAATGAAGAAGTTTGGATAAGCTAGCTCCAGGGATCAGATCAATCTGGTGTTGTATGTGGCGCAAAGGGGGCAAACCATCTGGGAGCTCATCTGGCATTATATCTTCAAATTCCTTCAACAAAGATTGAAGCTCACCTGGTATACAATCAATAACTGGCCCACTGTCTTTTGTTATCAAAACTAAGACACTGCATGTATCCTTGCTTCCTCCACAAAATTTCTCCATCTATCCAGAATGGTTATAACACAAGTTTTTTGTGTTGGTGACTTGGCCCAAACAACTGGAGGGATGATAATCTTTTTCTGATTCCAAAAAAATTCATAAGTATTTAATTTTCCTCAATGGGTAGCATCCACATCATATTGCCAAGTCTTACCCAGAAGGATATGGCAATCATCCATATCAATGACTTCGCACACCACATAATCTTCATAGCTTTTCCCGATTGAGATTGGGACAACACTTTTGACACAGTAACAGAAGGGCCCTCCCTAATCCATCCCAACTTATATGGTTTTGGATGCGGTTGGGTTGGGAGGTTAAGATGTTCCACAAGGGTCTGAGATATGATATTATCACAACTCCCATTGTCGATGATGAGTTTGCAGACTTTACTGAGCACGGTATAATACGTCCGGAAAATGTTGTTTCGCTGAACAGGAATCTTTTCTTCAATAGTGTACAAGAGTCGGCGAACCACAAAGCTAACATGCTCTCCATCTTCTTTTGCAACTTCAACATTCTCCTCAATAAATTCCTCATCACCTCATTCCCCTGTTCCACCATCTATCAAGTTTACAGTTTTTCGAGCTCTACACTCATTTGACCGATGACCGGGTTCACCACACTTAAAACATTTACCGGTCATTGGTCTGGCGTATAGATTTGAGATAGATTTTTGTGCAGGAACATTATTACCTTATTTTTGTTGCTGGTTCTTTGAGCTGCCTATGTCACTAGCCAAGTTCTTTGAGCTGCCTATGTCACTAGCCAACACAGGTCGAGATGATGGGGTAGCAGCTTGAATAGGATTAACGTCATGTGATTGGGTCGTCATTAGCTTTGGTGTGGAATATATTCTTCTCTGATTGGATTGCGTGAGAAGGTCCTCTGCTCGGACGGCCATATTATATGCCTCATCAACAGACCAAATAGGAGTGAGCGACATCTTTTCTCGAATATTAAATCTTAACCCGTTAATGAATCGGGCAGTCTGTTGCTCAGGTGTTTCAAACAAATTGCAGCGCGCCCCTAATCGATAAAATTCCTCTGTGTATTCACTCGCACTTCAAGATCCTTGAGAACACCTTTGATATTTTTGGAACAGCTGTTGTTGATAATCTGGTGGTAAAAATCTTGCATTCATAAGCCTTTTCGTTTTTCTCAATGAAGTAATGAGTCTCTTTCCTTGCCTTCTCCTATTGTTCTGCGTGACCTCCCACCATGCTGCTGCTGTAACACCCCGAAATTTTAAAACTTTTGAAGCTTATGTAATAAAGGTAGAATCTCATTAAATCCCAAAACACAATACAAAGAGTACGGGGTGCTATGCCACACCTGAGCTGGAGAACTCAGGTGCACAGGCTAACTAGCTAATATCCTTAACAAAGAAAATGCATAACGTGGCACGCAGGCCAAAAGGAAACTATCTACTTCTATGCTCCGAGGTTCTAGCGCGCACCCGTGCTTACTCTTCTGTGCCTGAAAGCCAAATATATCTGTTCAGCGAGAGATGCTGGTAACCCACTCCAACGCGTTGAAATACAATACATATAGATATATACATAGATATACGAAAAGTCATTTCGAAGCATGAAGATATATCCTAAGGGACTCTAGCTTTCAAATCAGGGAACCGACTCAACAAATAGGGGTACACACAATCAACAGTCATAATCAAGCATATATAATTCTCAACCTAGGGCACAGTTATAGACAAGCACAATCAATAATCACAATTAGGCATGTATAGTTTACTAGCAAGAGTCCTATGGTCACGTTTCCATAACCGCCATAACATCAATCCTTCTCATCTCATCACATAGCACACTTTGTTGGCGCCACAGGACCAATCGCATGCCCATACATGAGGGTCAGCGCGTATAGCTCTGACACGGCCCCGCAGCACCCTGCCCCGTATCGCAACACGGAGGGGTTGATCGCAACCGACCGATGAACCGCAGCTCATCATAGTTTGATCGCAACCAAACAGTGGACCGCAGCCCAAGAGTATGTCATCTGACCGCTGCCAGGAAATATGAACCGCAGCTCATGTAGAAACGTTTGATCGCAACCAAACGGTGGACCGCAGCCCTATATAATATTTATATACCTGACCGATCGCAACCGGCCTGGTTAACAGTTAGTATGGTTCTCAACCCATCCAACTGCCCGTATAGCCAATTTGATTGCAACCAAATTGGGGCATCATGCACACATAACACATAACAAGCACATGCAACCCACATTAACACATTGGGAAGGGGGAGAAATCGTATAAAGAAACCTATGCGTGGTCATCCACAACTAAGAATAGTCCTAAGGGGTTCATACTTCTTTCACCTAGGCCAACGGGATACCAATTCAACTAGCATGCAATATACAATACTCTTTCATCCTACGAATGGTATCCGAACATCAAACTAGACATAGGCACGATGGGAGGGTTCCGTTGGGACACCACGGGGGTCGGGGGAACATCAAACGGGGAAGCCAAAATCCCGGGTTGGGGTGATTTCCAGAGGGTAGCCGGTGGGTGAGGGTTCACCCGCCGGCTGCCCGCCGGCGTTTACTATTCCGGGTAGCGGGTGCCCGGCGGGCAGCTGCCCGCCCGCCGGCTGCCCGCTGCCGGAACTGCCCATCTTGGCCGCGGGTAGGTGGCGGGTCCCCTACCCCCCACTGACTCTTTTTCACCAAAAACGCCTCGGGAACCTTTGTGGAACCCGAAACCATGCTTAGACACTTTCAAACGCAATTGACAACAATACGTGGACAATTAACGGATCACAAACAATAAACATGCGGCACATATCCTATCATGCTTTTCTAAACATAATTAACACCCAAACATGTGAATTCCCACCCAATACACCAAGAATAATACCACACGAATTTCACGATACAACCTAGGGTTCTAATCACTTTTAATTTAACAAGAACACAATTCATCCTTTAATATCAAGATTCGGTAGGAATATCACGTAATCATCAAGAACATCATACAATCATCAAGAACATCATATAATCATCAAGAACACCATCAAATCATCAAGAACCTCTCAAGATCATCAAGATCACCCATGGAATCACAATGCCAATTATCAAGATCAATATAACGAATCATCAATCACACATGAATATGGGGGAAATCCTAAGAGGGGATTCGTAGCTATGAAAATAGGTTTTGTTGAGACATGGGTTACCTCTTAGCCTTAATTGATTCCTTGGCTATGAAGGGTCTTTCTTTAAGCTTTCTTCTTTCTTGATTTCTCCTAGGGGAATTCTTGGTGTGGTGAGAGATTATTGTGGTGGGAGTTCTAGGTGCCTCCTTATGTTCCCTATTTATATATCTAAGAGTCTTACTTAGGGCCTAATTACTATAGGTTTGCTAACTCTATTCCTTTTAGGACTAAGGATTGGGTTTAGGGATAAGGGCCCATGGACTATGGTGGGCCTCTCCTAATTAATTATTGTGATTTGGTTCTTTCTTTTGGGTAATTGGTTAAATGATTAATTGGTTTTAGGGATCGTAACACGGGGTGTTACACTCTCCCCCCCTTACAAGGGGCTTCGTCCCCGAAGCCCGGTGTGTTAATCCATTCTTTCACCCCTAGGCATCCCGCATCTTGGCCTCCCGGTTAGGAATGTGGCCCCACGTTTTGCCTTAGCTGGGGTAAGCTGGACTTCTGGTGGTGTCGTGATAGGAAAGTTTTGGGTCTACCTTGGTCTCCTGCTCCTGAGCTGGACGCCCCGCGAGTGCCCAAGGTGGCCTCGATCGCTGCCACCCTCTGATCTAGTGCGCACGTCGTACGGATCAAGGATGAGAACCCTTCCTCCATGATTTGGTTTTGTCGGTTGAGTTGTGCGAGTATGCGCTCATTGATCGAGCCCTCGTTTTGCTCCCTTGGGTTCCCTCTTGATCGTGGGTGCAACGATGGGTCAGGCTCGTCATCCTCCTCCTGGTCCTCATTTCCCTCCAGGATTCCACAATCTTGCATTGCCCGTTTGAGCTTCTTGTTGGAGATGTCTAATTGGTCGACCAATTCTCTTCGTTCCTCCTCGGGTTTTTGGCAAATTTCTTCGAGGGTGAGGTAATGTCCCCCTTCGGTGTAGTAGATGTCGTTACAGCGGAGGTTTTGGGCGTTAAAGACCATGCCGTTTGCGGTCTTAACCTCGGTGTGGCTTAGATCTACCCCCTTCTTCTCCATGATCCAGCTTAGGATCATCCCGTAGGGTAGGCTAAGTCGGTTGTTTGTTTTGCAAAACTCCATGTGTTTTAGCATGAGTGCCGGTAGGTTGAACTTGACTTTATGTTTCAAGAGGTAGGCGAAGGCGCATTCTAAGCTCCCCACGTCCTTGCTCTTATTGTTTGTGGGCAAGAGGCTATCGGTTACAATCATAACCAATATCTTTTGCTCCGCCGATAGCCACTTCCTATTCGGTCGTGTGGCCGCGGTGAATCCGTCCTCTTTCCCGAGTAGGTATCCGAGATAGTCCTTGTACCCCGTGTTTTGGGTATCAATCCATCCCTTACGGTCGTAGTTTGACACACCCGTGGTGGTCAATTTCAAGAGCTTGGCCAAACGGCCTTCGGAAAGTATAATTTCCTTACCGCGGACCTTGGTGGTGATTTCTAGTTTATCACCCCGTTTGGTGGCTACAAGATGTTGATAGAATTCTTTCACCAATTCGGGGTACGTATCCCCCTTGATGGTGAGATATGTATCCAAAAGCCCTTGGTGTTTAAGCATATCAACCAATTCCGGAGAGAATTGATCGGGTTCAAGGGCTTTACCTCCGATCACGGTGTAATCGGCGTTGCTCCATTCCGGGGTGCGGGTTCTGAGGGGCTTTTTCGGCATTGTGAAGCTTTTCTGGGTGGTGAAATTATCCGGTAAATTTTTCCGGTGATTTTCCGGTGGGACGGCGGCGGAGCTCCGGCACGTTTTTCCGGCGAGATCCTCGGTGGTGCGGCGCTTGCGAGGGAGGTGGCGGCTAGGTGGGTTCCGGCGTTGGTGTGGCGAGGGGCGATGGCGCGGTGGTGGCGTTGGGCCGTGGCGGCAGCGGGTTGCAGCTGGGTGGCGGTTGGGCGAGACGTGGGCGACCTCCGGGCGAAGGTGGCTGGGCGATGGCGCGACGGTGTGGGGCTGACGGGGGACGGTCGGCCGGTGGCGGCGTTCGGTTGGTGGTGGTGTCGTGTGGCTGACGGAATTTCTACGGTGGGGGGGGCGGGGGCAGCGAGGTGAGTGGGAGAGGGAAGGGAAAGAAGTGGGGAAGAAGAAGGAGAAGAAGAAGAAGAAGAAGAAGGGTTTTTGATTTGGGGATTTTGTGGGTTTTAGGGGTTTGTGGGGGTTTAAGAAGGGAGTGTTCCCTTGAGGTTTCAAGAAACACTCATAGCTTAGTAGTTAAGGCCTTAGTCTTGTAAGGGGGAAGTCAAGGGTTTAATTCCAATTAGTAACACTAGGTTCTTTGGTGATGGGGCCCTTGTATTTTTCCTTCTTTTGTCTTCTAGTGGTGAGGGCTTGGCTAGTTTGTATAGTTTTAGTTCTACCCCCGTAAGTAGGACCGAATCTCGAACTAATCTTTTATTTATAATATTTCCGAAGTAATTAAGCTAAGTAAGAAATTCTACTACAGAGGTGATTACAAGGAAATTGCCGAACTACCCTAGACAGAACTCGTCCTCTTGATTTTCTTCCGCGGGGTTTGTATGGTCCCCGTCTTCTGGGGTTAGGCTTCCTTCCTCGTGATTGCTCTTGTTCCCGAGTTCGGCCTGGGTGCGGCTCATGACGTATATCTTTCCGGGAGCGCCGTAGTTTCCGTGATGAGCGGTGCCCCCGTGTTGATCCGTGGTGGTGGTGCGTGGTCTTTGGGGTTGGGTGCACTGGAAGGCCTTGTGTCCTTCCTCTCCGCAGTTGAAGCACCGTAAGGGATTGCCCATGCAATCCTTGCCTCTATGGTTCTTGTTGCATTTCGGGCAAGGGAAGCTTCGGGCGCTAGTGTCGTTGTTCCCCAGGGGTGGCCTTTGGTTGGCCAGGTTACTCGGTCTTGTGTTGGTGTCGTTTCTTGCCCTTTTTACCGGTGGCGCCCCTCCTCCGGTGTTCCTCTTTCGTATTTGTTCCTGAACCCCGCGTTGGAGTAGTTGGATTCGGTAGAGATTAGCGGCACTGGAGTAGGCCTCGTTGAGAGTCCGGGGTCTGCTTACCACCAGTGCTTTTCGGGCTTCAAAGTTGAGGCCCGACACAAACCTCTCTATTTTGGTTAACTCGGTAGGGACTAGTTCGGGTGCGAAGCGTGCTAGTTCAAGGAACCGTTTGTGGTATTCCATGACGGTAGTTGTCCCTTGTTTCAAATGGAGAAACTCTTCGTACATGGACGCTTTTACGTGTTTTGGATAGAATCGTTCTCGTAGTCGCGTCTTGAGGCTTTCCCAGTCTAACCCTGGTTCTTGTTGGTAAGCGGGCCCCTCATGGATCCACCAGAGATCGGCCTCGTGTCCAGTAAAACGAGGCTATTTCTATGCAACGTTCTTCTGGGCATTCGACTAGCCCTAGAATTTTGTCGAGGGTCCGGATCCATTCCTCTAGGATCACGGGGTCCTCTTCTCCTGAGAACGTGGGCGGTCGATGGTTTGAAACTTGTCGGGCGACGTCCGAGTTCGCGTTCGATGGAGGTGGTGGGGGCCTGTTGTTGCGGAGAGCTACGTCGCTTAATGCTTGGGCGACTTGCGTTAGTTGCTGTAGTGTTTGGGTTAGGGGTCGTGTGCGGCGGGTTCTGGAGTTCTTGATTGTCTTTTGTTGGGTGCCATGCTGTCGTCTTCCTGGGTCAATGTTTATAAGAACGTTAAATTGGGGCTTGGTGCCTTTCTTTTGACGTGACAAGTGGGGGAAGTTTTCTTCAGATAAGGGAGGGATAATGTGAGGGGAGGATATGTGTAGGTTTCACAATCTCACCGCGCGTCCTAAGATTCCTGAGTCCTATGTTCCTAAGTACCTAGAGTTCAAACCTAATGTCCTAAAGTCCGGTCTTAAGAGTCTTATCCTAGGGTCAAACTTAGGCTCTGATACCAACTGTAACACCCCGAAATTTTAAAACTTTTGAAGCTTATGTAATAAAGGTAGAATCTCATTAAATCCCAAAACACAATACAAAGAGTACGGGGTGCTATGCCACACCTGAGCTGGAGAACTCAGGTGCACAGGCTAACTAGCTAATATCCTTAATAAAGAGAATGCATAATGTGGCACGCAGGCCAAGGTTCTATGCTCCTAGGTTCTAGCGCGCTCCCGTGCTTACTATTCTGTGCCTGAAAGCCAAATATATCTATTCAGCGAGAGATGCTGGTAACCCACTCCAACGCGTTGAAATACAATACATATAGATATATACATAGATATACGAAAAGTCATTTTGAAGCATGAAGATATATCCTAAGAGACTCTAGCTTTCAAATCAGGGAACCGACTCGACAAATAGGGGTACACACAATCAACAGTCATAATCAAGCATATATAATTCTCAACCTAGGGCACAGTTATAGACAAGCACAATCAATAATCACAATTAGGCATGTATAGTTTACTAGCAAGAGTCCTATGGTCACGTTTCCATAACCGCCATAACATCAATCCTTCTCAAACTAGACATAGGCACAATGGGAGGGGTCCGTTGGGACACCACGGGGGTCGGGGGAACATCAAACGGGGAAACCAAAATCCCGGGTTGGGGTGATTTCCAGTGGCTAGCCGGTGGGTGAGGGTTCACCCGCCGGCTGCCCGCCGGCGTTTACTATTCTGGGTAGCGGGTGCCCGGCGGCCAGCTGCCCGCTGCCGGAACTGCCCATCTTGGCCGCGGGTAGGTGGCGGGTCCCCTACCCCCCACTGACTCTTTTTCACCAAAAACGCCCCGGGAACCTTTGTGGAACCCGAAACCATGCTTAGACACTTTCAAACGCAATTGACAACAATACGTGGACAATTAACGGATCACAAACAAGAAACATGCGGCACATATCCTATCATGCTTTTCTAAACATAATTAACACCCAAACATGTGAATTCCCACCCAATACGCCAAGAATAATACCACACGAATTTCACGATACAACCTAGGGTTCTAATCACTTTTAATTTAACAAGAACACAATTCATCCTTTAATATCAAGATTCGGTAGGAATATCACGTAATCATCAAGAACATCATACAATCATCAAGAACATCATATAATCATCAAGAACACCATCAAATCATCAAGAACCTCTCAAGATCATCAAAATCACCCATGGAATCACAATGCCAATTATCAAGATCAATATAACGAATCATCAATCACACATGAATATGGGGGAAATCCTAAGAGGAGATTCGTAGCTATGAAAATAGGTTTTGTTGAGACATGGGTTACCTCTTAGCCTTAATTGATTCCTTGGCTATGAAGGGTCTTTCTTTAAGCTTTCTTCTTTCTTGATTTCTCCTAGGGGAATTCTTGGAATTCTTGGTGTGGTGAGAGATTATTGTGGTGGGAGTTCTAGGTGCCTCCTTATGTTCCCTATTTATATATCTAAGAGTCTTACTTAGGGCCTAATTACTATAGGTTTGCTAACTCTATTCCTTTTAGGACTAAGGATTGGGTTTAGGGATAAGGGCTCATGGGCTATGGTGGGCCTCTCCTAATTAATTATTGTGATTTGGTTCTTTCTTTTGGGTAATTGGTTAAATGATTAATTGGTTTTAGGGATCGTAACACGGGGTGTTACAGCTGCTCCACCTCTTAGCTTATGTGTTACGTATTTGGCTTGACGTTCCTATGGCATTTCCATCATATCGAAGCATTTTTCGACCTCATAACACCACTCAAGGAAAGATTCAACATCCAAGTTTCCATTAAAGGTAGGGAGATCCACCTTTGGTCGGTAATAATTCTGTATGCGATCAAGATTGTTCATATTATGATCCTCATCTTCGGAGTCGCTACTGCTCATGCTGGGAGGTGGCAGATTAGCTTGCGGGATGGCTCTTCGCACAGGTCTAGCAACAAGGTAATTTCCTTCGTCATTGTTAGCCGGGATAGCCCCGCGACCAACAAGTTGCAGGCTAAGGTTGGCAAGAATATTACGGATGTCTTGAAATTCACGGTTCATGTTGTCACCTTGCGTTTGCAACGCTGCCCAGAGGGCGTCAACACCACGGTCATCGCAAGTGGGTGGAATGTTTACGCCATTGTTATTGCCGTTGTGTGCCATAGTGGGTCTAAAACAATGGAGAGGACAAAGTCGCTATCTCGATTGTTTGCCTAGGATCTTACGGCTCTGGATACCAACTGACGTAGGATGGAAGCTCAAGAAACAATCACACAAATTATAAGAACCCAAAGGGAATAATATTCTTCTTCAATATTTCCAGGCAACTCCCTATGATAATCCGCAAAAGAAATATAAATGCAATGTTTTGAGAATGGAAAAGACATCTAGAGCCACATGGAAAATAAATACTTGATATAAATAAAAGCAACTAATAAATGCATGGGACTTGGGACTTGTATTTCAGCTGCCTGCATGTGTGAACGCCATCAGTTGTTCTCTGAGGTCCCCTCCGTGGTTACTATTGAGTTGGTCTTGAAGATCAGCTGAGGCGTTGCCATTGTTCAAGTTGCAAGAACCGTGGGAGCTGCTGGATCTTGAGCGCGACATTGCTTCAAGCTCGTTGTTGAAAGAAGCCTGCTTGAGAATTGATCTCAGACTCTCAATGAGAGCACCAATGACGGTAAGTATGTTACCGGAAATTTAATCTGAGAATAATGAATTGTTGTATTGCTAAGTGTTCAGTACAAAATAATCAGCGTGTCCCCTCTAGCTGAGGAGAGGTTCTACTTATATCGAGTCCCTAACGTTAAGAACATAATACATAATAAGGAGCCGAGCCTTTATTTCTCTTTCTTCAATGGGCACAGCAAATGACCCATAGTAATGTTTCCACCCGTTGGTATTCTGTTCGTTGGAGTTCTGCGCGTTGAATTTCCACGTGGTGTCAGGTCAGGTGTCTGTTGACAACCCGGGCCGGTGTTAGCCCCATTATTCTGTCAGTAATATTACTCTAAGTTTGCTGAATGTGATTAAGAAAGCCACAGGTAAAAAATGTTTGGTAGAGCTTTTTTGAATTTTACTTTTTAACTGCTTGATTAAAGAAAATTATATTAAAAGTACAAATATACTTTTTAAAATTTTTTCCAAAAAAAAAAATATTTTTTAAAATTAATTTTGGAGTGTTAATTTATATATATTTGGCAAAAAAGTTTAATTTATTATTTGTTGTTTTAATCTCAAATAGGCATGTAATGAAAAGAAATTTATGAGAATAATTTTTTAAACTAGAATTTTATGGTGCAGTGGTTGTAAACCCGGTCTTCCTTAACTCAATTCTCTAGAATGCAAAGTAATACTGAGAAGATAGCAGAAAAAGTAAAGTGCAGAAAACTGTCAGATCAAGCATTTCATTAATAACTGTTCCTATGTATAAGACTGGAAATAACAGTACATGTAAACTTAAATATAGGGAGGATTAGGATAAGGAAAATATTTGATGTACTCCCATTTTATATTCTTAACTTGTACTCCTTCTTACATGTTTTTGATGTAGACACTTTTCTGTGGACTCACATGATGAAAATAACCAATCTTGGTTTGCCATCTCAGAGAATAGAAATGAGGGAGTAGAATTTGGAAGTCCATATAGTAGAACTCTTAGGATAATAATGGTAATAAACTAAAATATTTATAACAATGGCTAGTTATACATGACATTTGAACAATAACTAGACCAATATAATACAATTACAATTAAATCTAAACTAATCTCTAATGGTGAATGCAGATTTCTCTCGTCACAAAAAAAAACAAAAAAAAAAAAAACAAAAAACAAAAAATAAAAAAAAAAACTAATTTATTGAGATGAAATAGTTACAATTATCTTCCAGCAGCTAGTGGTAACTCCATATGATCTTTTATACTATCATATCCAGTTGTTGTTACACTAAAATTAGGATCATATCCCAAGGGAATTGATGGCTCCATAATTAAAGCCTGTGATTCCATGGAAGTCGATGAATTATTAGCCCAGGGATGTTTTATTGCTCTCCTCAATCCACTTAGTTCCATTGCTACTTCCTTCATCGTTGGCCTATCCTCCCCTTTGAAATTTAAACACCTTTTTGCAAGTAAGGCAACCTCTTGCAACTCCTCAGTAGTGCTTCCTTCGCATAAAATGTTGCCATCAAGAATTTTGAACAACTGATTTCCTTTCAACAATGAAAGAAAATGTTGAGATAGATTTCTCTTTAATTCTGGGCCGTCAAAAGATATTGCCCTCTTACTCGTTAGCAATTCCACGAGGACAACTCCAAAGCTGTAAACATCGCTCTTTTCTGTCAAATGGTGGGTTTGCATGTATTCTGGATCAAGATAGCCAAATGTTCCTTGCACCATTGTTGTGAGTTGAGTTTGATCTTGAGGGACTAATCTTGACGCACCGAAATCGGATACTTTGGCAATATAATCATTATCGAGGAGAATATTTACACATTTAACATCTCTATGGATGATGGGAGGAGAGGCTGCAGAGTGCAAATAAGAGAGTACCTCAGCTGTTTCGGTTGCTATTCTTAAACGAGTCGACCAAGGTAGAGTCGATGTTTTGTCTTTGTTGTGGATATGCTGTGACAACGTTCCATTACTTATGAACTCATAAACCAACAGTGGAACTTCTGTCTCTAAACAACAGCCAAAGAGTTTGACTATGTTTTTGTGATTGATTTGAGAGAGCACAATTACCTCATTGATGAATTGCTCGACTTGGTTTGGGTCCATTATTTTGGACTTTTTAACAGCTACTACTCGACCATCAAAAAGGTGCCCTTTGTAAACAATGCCAAAACCTCCTTGACCAATGATTTTTGTTTGGTCATAGTTGTTGGTGGCTTTTTCAAGCTCCTTAGCAGTGAAAATTCTTGTTGTGCCAGAAGATGCATTACCTTGGGCAATCCTCTGTTGCAGAATCAATCCTCCATTCTCCCTAAAGAATTTCTCCTTCATTTGTACCGATTTCCTCCGCCGATGTTCCAAGTACAGAGAAAAACCAGCGATCAGTAGCACTATCATTCCTAAAGCGACACCTGCATCCCATCAACATTACATTTCTTGATTTCTTAAACAAGCTAAGTGTGTGTTGATGGCAATATCAAAACTTATATTGATTATTTAACCAAGTGAAACAACAACTAATAATAGCTTAATAGTGATCCTTTCAAAAAAATAGCCTAATAGTGATTAAATAAGTTAAAATTGACTGATAAAACTAACTACGTTACTAAATTGGAAATATCAAATCAAGTGAAGAGCTTCTGAATAGGAAAAGATGTTTACCCAGAACTATGAAGTCCACTACTCTGTTAGACGAATGGCATGGTTTTCCATTAATATCTTTGCATTCATATTTAATAGGTAATTTGCAGCTGCCACCGCCTTTCCCATCGTCAAAATAACCTGCCTTGCAAGTGCAATTGTAACCGCCTAGTGTATTGAAGCAAGTGGCGTTTTTGGAGGAGCAGTCGTTCTGTCCATTATCAGCACATTCATCAATATCTGCATATATAGGCAATAACAAAGATGACGAGATTGGGTTAGCTGGTTTGACCATACCAACTAAGACTGTTATCTAAATAATGAAATTGTACATATACTTCTGGAAATTATGTCTAGAAATTATGGAATTTCTGACCACGTGATTTTAAATCAAGTTGAAAGCCTTGTTCCGATCACTTTTGGTATCCGAAAAAACCTTTGTTGCTATTTCCGACCACTTTTTGCTTTTGAATTGAACTTTCAGGTGGTCGGAAATTCCGTAATTCCCAGTGATATAAAATTTAGATCAGAGTATACAGTATATATGTATGTACCTAGGCAACCTGGATGGAGATATGGATTGCCTTCATAACCCTTCTCACAAGCACATCTGTATCCCCCATCAGGACCTTCAAAAGGGACACAAGTGGTGTTACCTTGGCATGTTCTGCTAGAGTTACTGCAAGTATCGTTGAAGATGACCCAGTCAACTACCATTGGCATTCTCTCTCCTTTTTTCCATTGTTGGGTAGTAAGCATATTGGAGGAGAAGTTGAACTCATCCTTTTTCACCACAAACGCGTAGCTACAATTACTAATATTCGTCGCCATGGTTTTCAATGCAAAGTGCACGTTCCTGAACACGATAGGAATGTTCTTCACCTGGCAACACCCGATTCCCGAGCAAGTCCCATTCCGCACATCTTGCAAGCGATTACAGGTGGTGTTACAACCAGCTTGGTACGCCCATCCATGGTCTTTTCCCCAGACAATGGCATTAGTGTTGCAGCCCACAGCGACGAACTTATTGGCAGTCTGGTTGACGTACTTTTTTGATAATCTGATCGATGAGTCCACTTCTTGACCACAACTTTTAGCTATGAATTTCATGACGATCAACTGCCCTTCAACTGATATTGTTCTTACCGGTATATTACTGCTCCCTACAAAAGGTTGAGGCGGATCATAGGAGGTGGTATTGCAAGTGATCAAGAAGTCATCATTAAGATAACAACCTTTGGTCAAACCAAAGGGAAATGGGATGCTTACGTTCCCACAATGATCAGTAGTACAGTTGGGTTTGGCTATGGGATAATTACTTTTTGATGTGGCGGTAGGAGCAAAACTTAGTACTGCCGACAACAAAAGAACTACTACAAGGAAGCTTATGTTGTTCGACAACACCACAAACGTTTAATTTGGTCTGTGTTGGATACTTGGATGTGTAACTTGGTTTACAGCTACTATATATGCAATTATTTGCACTCTTGAGTCTTGAGGGAATACAAACCAAAGACCAAGTCACCTAGACCTAGTCCAAACTCCAAAGAACACGTTAGGAGACTTTTCTTCGAGTTCTACTAATATGCATTCTCAAATTCTAATATATCACTTTTACTTCAGGACGTGACAAACAAGAAAAGTTTATTTTTTCAAAATGCGTAAATCCCTTATAGGTACCGTCATCTGACTCTGACTCTGTCGGTTAAGCCATTAAGTCACGTGATTTACATCCTGCCAAATATTATGTCGGATCGAGGTTTTTGAGCCGTGAGGGTTGGGGATTCAACCTTGTGGAGAATGATAGATTATTTTTATCATGTTGGCCCCAGAGAAAAGTGTTCATAAAAATCGATGATAGAGTAGAAAATGGGAGTCCAAATCATATTTTTCATTTTCTTCTTCCTTCAAGTTTTATTTAAAGTAACCAGCCCTGTACACACCATCAAATAATGAATGTGGATTTCCTTCATCAACCAAAAAATAAAATATTACATATAGTAAATAGTCCCATCTTGAATAAATAATTTATACTCTGTATTAACAAGTTACTCCAAAATGCACTAGCTACTTGAAATATCTCTCATATGAGTGTGGACTGGGAGTCAATGTATATCGTCTAAGACAATCATCATCCAATGCAATTCTCTCCTATTTCTACTTTTAAAACTGAATCATATGTTATATTACTAAATTTATAATTCATCACTATTCACGTTATATTCAAGCAATTTTAACTTATCTTCAAACGTGGTTCACTGTCACATTACTCCAAAAAACTTATTTTAATAATAATATTAATAAAACAAAAAAAAAACAAAACAAAACAAAAAAAAAAAAAAAAAAAAAAAAAAAAAAAAAAAAAACACAAAGAGGTCATCTGCGTAGGATTTGCATGGAAGTTTTTTTATTTTTTTATTTTTGGAGGGAGACTTAGAAAACCGGGTTTAACATCTACCATCGAAAGTGGTGCTAACTGTTACTCAAATATGTAGAAATAAGTAAAATTATGCATTATAACTTTTGACATAATGATAAGTGCGGGATTCAAATAGGAGTAACCTAAAATTGCAATTGCAAATGTGTGCATAACCTAACAATTATTACATTATATATTTTGGATGGTACAATTAACATTTATTATCATATATACGTGCTTGACTTGTTAGTCTCCGCCAAGTAGACTAACAAGTCAAATTGCACAAAAAAAAAAAAAAAAAAAAAAAGAATTAATACATCATATATATGCTTGACTTGTGAAGTCTCCTCTATGAAAGTTATGCTAGACTTACTTCATTACTTTTTTATTTTTTTTAATATTTTTATAGAACTGGAGGAGGGACTGATACCATGTAGAGTTTATGAACTTGATGGTTATATTAATATAAACCCAAGCAGGTATAAATAGTGTTCAGAGGTGAAAAGCTAGCAAGAAGTTACAACAACTAATCTAACATATACAGCTATTCAACCGCAGCTAAACTAGAACAAATAGAAATGGAATATATCACTCACATATGTCCTTAATAGGGACAAACCCAATCCTTAAGGATTACTGGCTTCACATAAAAATATCACGGAAGTTGGGTGAACCGAAACAATCTTCAAACAGAACATTCATGATATTTATAGGAGCGTTTTTTATTTCTTCCGCCCTCTATAATGAACTCTTGCAAGACTACTCGTCATAAAATTGACAACTTGGTTTTGCTCTCTATACACATGTTGATTGTATGTATAGTACTTTTTACTCCCTATAAATATGACATGTTTAACTTAGATATCAAGAAAAAGTAATATATGAACCTATTATTATTATTATTATTATTATTATTATTATTATTATTATTATTATTATTATTTTGCATTCAATAAAATTAAAACAAATGACGACATCACATGTGAGTGTGGAACGCGGTGAATTTATACACTCGAACCATTATTGCGTTATTTTTGCATGATGATATATGTGTGGGACAAGGGACACTTATTATATATTATTGCATGGTACATATAACATTATTGCAGCAGATATGCTTGACTTGGAAAGTCTCCATCGTGTACGACAATGCATTGGATACACAAATTGCATACAAATAAATAAATAGAAAATTTTATTTTTTGATCGTATAACTATTGAAATATTTTCACGAGTGATGATTCTTTTTGGGTCAATTTCCGTATCTTTTGGGGTGAATCAGGATTAGTTGGGTGGATCTGGACTGTTAAACGGATAGAGAAAGACTTGGACCACTTCGAATCAAGAAGGAGAATGGCGTACCTAAAGTTTGACCAATACGCAAAAAGATCAAATTGCCACTGCATTTTTTTAAAAGTTTTCGTTAATTTGGACTGTTAATTTTGATTAGATCAAGGGCTGAGACTAAACCTCATCTTTTACCTGAAGCATATTATCGCATTTGATCTCTATTATAGGAATCGTTATACCCCGCACCCCCCAAAACGACGTCGTTTTGGGAGGCGCGGTGGGGGGTTGACGTGATTATGTGTATTTGTTTATACAATTATGTACATGTTTTTTATACAATTATGTACATCCGAATAAATAAATTTTTTTAAAAAAAGTAGGTGTATTTTGTTATACAATTATGTACATTCATGTATACAATTATGTGTATTCTAGTATAAAATTATGTACATTTTTGAACATGAGATTTTTTTAAAGAAAATTAACCACCAACCTAGGGCAGCGAAATTTCAAAAAACAAAAAATCTGAAACGACGTCATTTTGCATCAGGGCGCACAATGCAATGTGCGCCCTGGTGCATGATATAAATTGCCCTTTTATAGAGGTACTAGTTTTTTTACGCGCATTGCGCGATTGAGATAATGCCCAATGTTTTTTTTTTAAAAAAAAAAACATAAGTACTATAAAATATATCAACGTAAGATTATATTGGAATTGTTCATGCATAGATAGTTGAATGTTGAATTTTTGTATTTAAATAGATAATTCTAAGTTTACAAATGCAAGATAATATAATGAAGATTGATTATAATTGTCAATAAAATAATTGTATGGGTATGGTTGAAACCAAATACGGGAAATAAGGGAGAGCAAATAAAAATTAGTGCATAAAATATTAAATATATATACTAATATTGAAGAGCTAACTGCTGATTGCCAAACAAGGACATTGCGAGATAATTTTCCACTTCAATTTGTTGTGTGATTTGAATACCCTTTTTGTTAATAAATTCCCCAAGTAGTTAATATGATTGACTTAATTATACTTTTTATTTTTATTTTTTATAACAATAATAATAATAATAATAATAATAATAATAATAATAATAATAATAATTATTATTATTATTATTATTATTATTATTATTATTATTATTATTATTATTATTATTATTATTATTATTATTATTATTATTATTATTATTATTATTATGTATACCCTTAGGTCATTTTACGTGTTAATCTAAACGGCTAATTTTTTTCAAATATCTTTTTACCAACCGTTGATATAATTCGCTGGTCATATCTGCTAACGCTAACCGCTACCTAACTGCTGATTATCAAACAAGGACATTGCAATGTAGTTCTCACTTCAATTTGTTGTGTGATTTGAATACTCTCTTTGTCAACAAATCCCTCAAGTAGTTAATATGACTGACTTTATTAATTATGTTTTTTTAATTTTTAATTTTTTCATGGTATTAATAAAATACTTGGTAAATAAATATATAGCATTATTTTGTATTATAACTTTGATATTTAATTAAAAAAATAGTGCACAAAAAAAAAAGATAATAGACAATGTAGTGAATATAATTAATTGATTAATTTGAATGTAAAGAATTTTTACAATGGAGAAAAATAAAGATAATATAACTAATGAAATTATTTATCTTATTTAATTTATTGATAATGAATAACTTTTTTTTTTTGAATAAAGACATTGTACACACATAATTCTAAATTAAAGAAATGTATATGTATTATTTTTTTGTTGTAACTACTAAATTATTAATTATATAATTTAATAAAAGTAAAATAGAGTACTAATTATGCCAACTTTAATTTGATTGGGATGGGGTTCGAACCTGAGACCTTTCTTATTAAAATCAATGAGTAAGTTAACGGTGAACTAACAGGAACTAACGGAAAATATAATATTTAACGGAAAAGTTAACAGATAATCATATTCATTAAGGATAAATTAGGAAATCTCAAGGAAAAATTAAAATCTGATCGATTTGAGCCATTCATTTGATTAAAAAATTTGACCGTCATTTTTTCTACCCATTATAGGCCTAACTCTCTTGGGCTCTTATTAGTATAGTAGATAGCAGATATAGTAGATAGAGGTAATGATAAGAATTTTATTTTTAACTATAATCGACTTCCAAAACACTTATAGGCCTTAGGCCCGATTTTTAGCCTAATGCGCACTTGCGCCCAAGCCCATCACCACAAATAATCATTTATTTTATTTGCAAAACAAAGGAGTATGGTTTATTCCGTGTGTACTTTCGAATAGTAAGTATTAGTCTATATGGTGACAAAAAATGAGTAATTTATTGAGATGAACAGGTTACAATTATCTTCCATCAGCAGCTAGTGGTAGATCCAAATGAACTTTTAAGCTATCATATTCAGTAGTTGTTACACTAAAATTAACATTATATATATCCCAAGGAAATTGGTGGCTCCATATCTAAAGCCTGTGATTCCATGGAAGTCTCTGAATTATTAGCCCATGAATGTTTAGTTGTTCTCCTCAATCCACATAGTTCCATTGCTACGTCCCTCATCGTCGGCCTATCCTCCCCCTTTAAATTCAAACACCTTTTTGCAAGTAAGGCAACTTCCTGTAACTCCTCAATACTGCTTCCTTCACATAAAATGTTGCCATCAAGAATCTTGAACAATTGATTTTCTTTCAACAATGAAAGAAAACGTTAAGATAGATTTCTCTCTAACTCTGGGCCGTTAAAAGATATCGCCCTCTTACTCGTTAGCAATTCCACGAGGACAACTCCAAAGCTATAAACATCGCTCTTTTCTGTTAAATGATGGGTTTGCATGTATTCAGGATCTAGATAACCAAATGTTCCTTGCACCATTGTTGTTAGTTGAGTTTGATCTTGAGGGACTAATCTCGACGCACCGAAATCGGATACCTTGGCAGTGTAATCATTATCGAGGAGAATATTTACAGATTTAACATCTCTGTGGATGATGGGAGGAGAGGCTGCAGAGTGCAAATAAGAGAGTACTTCAGCAGTTTCTGTAGCTATTCTTAAACGAGTCGACCAAGGTAATGCCGATACCTTGTCGTTGTGTAGATGTTCGTACAAGGTCCCGTTGCTTATGAACTCGTAAACCAACAACGGAATTTCTGTCTCTAAACAACACCCAAAAAGTTTAACAATGTTTCTGTGATTGATTTGGGAGAGCACAATTACCTCATTGATGAACTGCTCGACTTGGGTTGGGTCCATCATCTTGGCCTTTTTAACTGCTACTACTCTACCATCAAGAAGGTGTCCTCTATAGACAATGCCAAAACCTCCTTGACCAATAATTCTAGTTTGGTCATAGTTATTGGTGGCTTTTTTAAGCTCCTGTGTAGTGAAAATTCTTGTTGTACCAGAAGATGAACTACCTTGGACAATTCTTTGTTGCAGAATCATTCCTCCATTGTCCCTAAAGAATTTCTCTCTCATCCGCACTGATTTCCTTTGTCTATATGCCAAGTACAGAGAAAAACAAATGACCAGCAGCATTATAGTACCTAAAGCCGCACCTGCAATCAACATTTCTTAATTACTTAAACAAGTGTTGATGGTAGTGGTATCTTCCGTATCTATCACTTGAAGTGTTGTTAAATGGCAAAAGATGCTTACCCAAAGCAATCATGTTCACATTGTTTCCATGTAAACTAGGTAATTGGCAGCCACCTTTCCCATCATTTTTGTACCCATCCTTGCAATGACACGAAAAACCCCCTGGTTTATTCTTACAAGTGAAGTTTTCAGAGCAGTTGCTCTGTCCATTTTCGCATTCATCAATATCTGTACAGCCAATGAACAAGAAAGGTAAATTAAAGGGACGGGTAGGGCAAAGAACAAAGACATTGTACATAAAGAAGTGTAAACCTTATATACGTACCTAGGCAACCTGGTTGGAGATATGCATTACCTTCATAACCCTTCTCACAAGCGCACACATAACCACCTTCAGTATTTGTGCAAATAGAATTTTTGGAGCAGCTGTTCTTCTGTCCAACCTCACACTCATCAATATCTGCAGAGCCAGTTAACAAGATATTATGTTTATATCTAACAAATAAAGCATAAGAAGTGCAGATGGGCGATGACAAGCATGGAGAAATATACTATACCTTGGCAGCCAAAGAGATATGGATTGCCTTCATAACCCTCCTTACAAGCGCAGCGATACCCTTCACTACTGGCAGTATCATTGATGGCAACGATACATGTGGTGTTCCCTTGACATGCCGTATTGCATGTCTCATTCGAGATGATCCAGTCCAGAACCACCGGTAGCCTCTTCTTAATATTCCATTCTCTGGTAAGCATAGTGGAGGAAAAAATGAACTCCTCTTTTTGCACTACGAACGCGTAGTTGCAGGGAATAACAGCATCGGTTGTGTTGGTATAGTTATGCAAGCTACCCACCCTAACGTACGGGCTCCACGCCACGCTGGTAGTTCCGGTCTCGCAACACCCATTTTCAGCCTCGCAAATCCCGTTCTTAACCTCCTGTAAGCCGTCACAGAAGGCCCTACAAGCATTGGTTTGGTTTAGCAGCTCTAAGTCTATGAGAATAGCAATCGCGTCGCAACCGACAGTAACAAATTTATTGGCGGTCTTGTTGAGGTAGAATGCTGACGGATTGGGCACTAAGTTTGTTGAGAAAACTTCTGCACCCGTCTGGTTATAACAAATTCGGTCTATGGGTTTCATCACCTTCAACTGCCCTTCAACTCTTATGTCCTTTACTTCCACGGCAGTGCCGCCGTTTATTACAAATGGCTTAGGGGGATTATAACATTTTGAAGCAATAAATTGTTACAAAAAAGCTAATTAATCAAAACTCATATTGATTATTTAACTAAGTCAAACAGTTAATAGCCTAATAGTGATCAAATAAGTTAAAATTGACTGATAAACTAACTATTTACCAAACATGGAATATCAAATCAGGTGAAGAGTTTCTGAATAGGAAAAGATGTTTACCTAGAACTATGAAGTCCACTACTCTGTTAGACGAATGGCATCTTTTTCCATTAATATGTTTGCAATATTCATCTTTAATTGGTAGTTGGCAGACACCTTTCACATCCTCAAAGTAACCTTCCTTGCAAGTGCAATTGTAACTGCCTTGTGTATTCAAGCAAGTGGCGTTTTTGGAGGAGCAGTCGTTCTGTCCATCATTTGCACATTCATCAATATCTGCATAGGCAATAACAAGAGATTATGAGGTGTTTGACAATTATTTGTTAGTTCATAGTTGATTGAGTTAGTTATTAGACGATATCTGATTGGATTAGCTGGTTTGATCAACTAACATTGTTATTAGCTCTAATCTAAAAACAATATAAGTAATAAAATTGTACAAAAAAAGTTTAGATAAGGCAATTGTTGAAAAAATGGGTAGGCGATTCTCGAGCGATTGGGGAGTAGCAATTAATCTAGGCGCGTGTGTATTTTAAAAATTTGTTTGAAATTTTTTAATTTTTTAAGATTTGATAATTATAATTATTTAATACTTTGTTTCTTAAAAAAATTATTTAATATTTTAATAGTTAATATTAAAATATTAAATATTAATCTAAAAAATATTTAGGGCTAGTTTGTTTGGCAAAAAATATTTTAAGGGAAGTGGAATTGAAATTCCATGGAAAAGTAATTACTAGGAAGATTAATTTTATTGTTTGGTTGGTGGAAAAAATATTACTGGGAATACTAATTCTATTGTTTGGTTAGATTTGGAATTGTAAGGAATAACGGATATAAAAACCTATATGCCTCTAAAAATTAATAAGAGTAATATAATTAAGAAATAAAACAAGGAAAAAATAGTCAAACCATATCACTTTTTCTTCCCATCATCTATGGAAAACAAAATCCTTGGTCCAACCAAGGATTTTGTTTTCCTCAAATTTGAAGAATTCATTTTCCAATTAAAAATGAATTCCATGAACCAAAAACAAAAAACCAACATTTTCCTCTACTTTAAGAAAAATATTTTCCATGGAAAAACTTTTCCATCCAACCAAACATGACCCGAGTTTGAACAATTTAAGGTTATTTCGCTCAAAACCACGTTGTTTCGGGTGAAATAGCCTATTTTTTTTAAAAAAAAAAAAAAACAGTAGCTAATTGACCGACTAGGCGACCTAATCGGTGCCTAGGAGGCCTAGTCGACGCCTAAGAGGCTTAGGCAGTCAGCGCCTAGGTGGCGCTTAGACGGCCGAACTGCCTAGACCACCGATTATGATGATATGCTAGGCAACCTGTCAACCCCCAGTGCTTAAGCGCCGATTAATTGGTGCCTAAACGAGTTTTTTGCAACATTAGATCAGACTAGAGAGTATATATGTATGTACCTAGGCAACCTGGAGAGAGATAAGGATTGCCTTCATAACCCTCCTTACAACCGCAACGATACCCCTCCTTACTGTTTGCAGTAACATTGACGGAAACACATATGGTATTACCTGTAGGGAATGAATAAGTAGATAAATTGAATTTATTTATATAAAATAACAGAATTTAAATTTTAGGGATAAGGGTCAAATACGCTCTTTAAGTATAAGTTAAAGTGTAATTAGTCTTTTAAACTAATAAAAACTCTAATTAAACCCTTCATCTTTTCACTATTATGCAATTAACTTAATTAGCATGTTACATCTAAATTACAGGTCAATTTTTTATATAAAAAAAATTAAAAAGAATTAAAATAAAAAATATATTTTTAATTCAAATAATTTAATTTAACAAAAAAAAAAAAAAAAAAACCACTCGGCTTGGCTTCTTCGCACAATTGGACGAAGAAGAAGGCCACCCAGGCGCCAACCTTTTTTTTTTTTGTAAATTTTTTTTTTAAAAAAAATCAATTCTATCTGTTATTACTTTATGTTTACCTGCAAATTGAGCTAATTGTACAAATTTAAGAAGTTATGAACTTAATTGTATACAAGTAAAGAGATAAATAGCCTAATTGGAGCTTTTGTTAATTTATGAAGCAAATTGCACTTTGACTTATAGTTGAAGGGGCTATTTAGAAAAATAATTCCAACAAACAAAGGAAAGAAAACAGGAAAAATCTTGTCTAAATTTAGCATCCCAAATCTACCCAACTCAAAGGCTTTGGAAAGTTAGATTTTGGCATTCATATTTGTGAACCCACCTAAAAGGAAATTGTATATATGTTATACTGAGACTTAGTAATCTGCTTAATTTTAGTCTGGTCTATTCTTTTAGCTTGCTTAGTTTTTGTATAGGTTGTTATAATTGGATTCCTTTCCTTTAAGTTGCGTACTTTATTTATTTTGCTTCTTTGTTGTGAATAAATGTCTAGCTTATCGGTTCTACTGGCCTGGTATCATAGCCAATTCTCTAACGAGATTTTTTTTTTCCATATCCATCTTGTTTATCCTCTCATTTCAAATGGTTGTTATCCTCAAACAACTATTCTACAACTCTATAACCTTAACTCACACCCCGATTAAACTCATATATATTGTCAAACATTCCAATTTAGAAAAAGCAAGTTGAGGACTTGACCTTGTGGGTTATATATGTTGATAGCACTATAGTTGCTCCGACGAAATATTCCGATGAGACACAAAAGTCCTAAGCCAGCCTACACAACTTGGTGCAAACCATTTCCAATTCTAATTTGGAACAAGGTTACTTCCAAGCCTTTCGATATCTATTTTCTAACTCAAATAAGTCTTTTTGAGAATCAATTTTTCATTCATCCATTGTATGTTTTGAACGTATAATATATCGATTTCTTCATCTCACTTCGAAGAACCCAAATCTCTTTTCACTAGACCCAAATTGAAAATGGATCTCACATATATTTGTACTACAAAATAACCACTTAAAAATATCAATTTTGCTAAAATTTCCAATAGAGTTAATTCCACCATATGTTCCTTTTCTTTGGTGGCAATTCCAAATTTAGTCTCATACTATTACTTTTGACACTTAACATCCCAAACTATTATTTTTGGACACTTTTAGTCCTTTTTCATGACTTTTCCTATTTGTAGTAAGGACATTTTTATCTCTTCATATTTTAATTTTGTTATTTTTCGGGTTTCAACCGGTTTAATTAATTTAGGACTTTACTAAAATCTGGTTGAAAAATATAGTTACTAAAAATCATAGTCTCGGATGTTAAATGACAAAAACAATAATCTGAAACTAAATGTGAAAGTACCCAAAATCGTCCTCGACTATAGTGGTTTTTCTCAATTTTGTCCTAAACGACTTTGGTGACCTAATATCGTCACAGACTTTTTGTGTTTCGCTCAATTTAGTCCCAGACTTTTGTGTTTTTGCTCAATTTAGTCCCTCATTTGTTATTCTGTCCATTTGGTGTTAAGTAAATAGACAATTCCGTAATTTTAATATTGGCATCTCTTTACTCATAGACATGTGAACTGCGAAATCCTTTTGTTTTTTTACGAATTACTCCCAGAATTACTCCTAAAACTGCGAATATAAAATTTGATTTGCAGGTCCGGGAGTAATTCTGGGTGTAATTCGTACAAGAAAGATGAATTTCGCACTTCACAAGTTGAAAGTAAAGAGAGATCAATATTGATATTATTGAATTGCCCCTTTATTTAACACCAATTTGACGGAATAACAAATGGAGGACTAAATTGAGCGAAACACAAAAGTCTGGGACGATATTAGGTCACCAAAGTCGTTTAGGACGAAATTGAGAAAAATCATTATAATCAAGGACGATTTTGGGTATTAACTCAAATGTGAAATTACCACTAAATTAAAGAAAAGGGATCTTTGCGGAATTAACTCTTTCCAATATTACCTTGACATGTAGCATTGCACATCTGATCCGGGATGATCCAGTCGAGAACCACCGGTAGCTTGTGCACATCCCATTTTTTGGTAAGCATTGTGGAGGAAAAGATGAACTCCTCTTTCTGCACCACGAAGGCGTAGATGCAGTGATAATGGGGATAGGAATCCGTGGTGGTGTCCAGTAAAACGCCAGCGTCCCTCGCCACATTATTAATTCCGATTTCGCAACACCCAACTCCGGCGCACGTCCCGTTCTTGACATCTTTCATTTTGCCACAGGAGGTCATACAACCTTCTACTTTGTTTGACGCAACATAGTCCTCCTCGTAGACGTCGAGATAGTTTTCTGTAACAACAGCGAAAGCATTGCAGCCGACAGCAACGAATTTATTGGCGGTCTGGTTGACGTAGAAATTTGCCGGTGTGGGCTCTGATGCAATCTCGGAAACTGGCGTATCCGTCTGGTCTAAACACTGTTGAGCTATGCCCTTGTTCACAATCAACTGCCCTTCAATTGATATATCCCTAACCTCCACGGCGCTATTTGTTATAAATGGCTTTGGAGGATGAAAGGAGGTTTTGCAAGTGATGGAGAAGTTTGAGTTTAGAGCGCATTCTTTTGTCAAACCAAAGGGAAATGGGATGCTTACGTTCCCACAATGATCAATGCAGTTGGGTTTGGCTATGGAGGAAGGAGAAAAAGAACCTAGTACTACTACTGCCGACAACACAAGTAGTAGTAGTACAAGGAAGCAGCTCATGTTGTTGAACGGACTATACAGTTTCGAAATGATAACAATATAATTCAAATTATGCTTGTTTTGTGTTGGATATGCATGTAACTTCGTTTCCAGCTACTATATATAATGAAAAACTTATGTGACATGGGGCCAATGGTTAGTGTGTAAATGAGAAGATTTGTAAGAATTAGAGAAAAATGTGTAAATACTATGGTCATTACCTTCTTTAAAATAGGGTTTTCACCAAGAATGCATGTAAATCCAATATTCCATTACTACCTTTTTATGTAATTTCTATCTTAGCTTTTTCCTGAATTTTGCATTAATGTGGAGAGAGAATACCTTTTCTCTCTCCTGAATTTCTCCTCCTTAGCCATGCCCTACCCAAAAACACTTCCCTCTATGATTATTACACCAAAATTCCCATTTTATATTGAATTTTACCACATGTATTTTCAAATTTTATTTTCTCACTTTTACTCTATAATGTGGTAAACAAGGATGAGATATTTTTGTCATGTGAGTCTCAAGAAAAGTGTCTGCATCAAAGATTTGTGAGAGGGATAGAAATTGAGAGTAAGAAATGAAAGTACAGTATTTTCCTTTTATATTTATTATAGTATTATACTTCAATACCAATAACATTATTTATTGCCCAAGCCCCAACTACTTCTCGTTGCGGTGAAGTGCGAACCGGCGGCTCCTTCTCCTTTACTGTTTACGGCACACCAGAAGTTCCAGCGAGACAGTGTAGATGGCGGCTCCTTTTTTATTTATTTTTTATTATTTTTTTAAGAGTAAAAGACATTTTTAGTCCTAAATTTATAGTGGCTTGGATAATTTTAGTCCTTTATAAAAAAATTTGCCATTTTATGGACAGAGTTATTGTGGCGAGGACATTTTTGGTCCTCCGTCTATATTTCTGTTAGATAACCGTCTGAGAGAGGGGTAATTACGCCAATTTAGGCTATCTCCTTCTATCTATTATATCTATGTGTGTTTTGTTTTCTTCTCGGTCATAATTCGAAGGAGTCGGAGAGTCCAAGTTGCAGTTGTACGAAGAAATTGCCGGAGAATCGAAGCTGCCAAACAGGTTACTAATCAAATAGATAGAAGGAGAATCGAAGCCGCCAAACACACATTGATATAATAAATAGAAGGAGATAGCCTAAATTGACGTAATTGCCCTTCTCTCATACGGTTATCTAACAGAAATATAGACAGAGGACCAAAAATGTTCTCGAAATATAGACGGAGGACCAAAAATGTCCTCGCCACAATAACTCTGTCCATAAAATGGCAAATTTTTTTATAAAGGACTAAAATTGTCCAAGCCACTATAAGTCTAGGACCAAAAATGTCTTTTACTCTTTTTAATAATTAAATAGGTAACGTGTTAGCAACCTGTAAAAAAAAACAATCGAACAAATTTAGCTGGTAAGTGTAGCTGATTAGACTTTAATTCAGTTCGTGGTGGGAATTGAGCACTTCGTAGTGGTAGATGGGCCTATTTAACACTTGTGCCTTATTATTATTATTATTATTATTATTATTATTATTATTATTATTATTTAAGTTTCAACTTTTGTAATCTTTTAAAGTAAATCTGATCATGTAGAGGTGGTTTTTTTTTTTTTTTTTTTTTTTTTTTTTTTATTCGACGGAGACTAAAGTTCAATCTTTTTCAACGAAGGTATGACAAAATAATTAAGATAGAACATGACATACTTTCTTCTCACGACATATAAATCGAGTGTTCAACGCGCGGGGTCAACGTCGTCTTGTGCTTTACTCGTTTAAGTCTCCTTAGCTCCAAGGACCACAACTTATTGTATGAAGGAGTGACCCTCACTGCACGGCATTCATGACCTCTTTTGGGTCTACTTTGCATTGTAGACCCTAGTTTAAAAATAACTTTCACATTCTATATCTATAATTGACACGTTCTGTATCTATAGTCACGTTCTGTATCTGTAGTTGATAGTTTTTGTACTTGTAACTATCATATTATGTGTCAGTAATTATCAACTTATTTGTTTATCTGTACAAAAATTATTAATTATAAGTACAAAATGTGCCAACGGAAGGTTCAAAATTTTTATATCAGGGTTCACAATTCATATGAACCCTAATCCATGGTATAACAATTGTAAGGTTGAAATCAAAAGATTAATTTGGGTCGATCATTGTTAATTGGGGACATAAAATGAGATGAAGAAAATATAAGTATACCGTCTTTGTTAATTTTAAAATATTAGAATTAGTTACAATTGATTGTTGTTGGTGTATAAGAAGATTAAGTGATTGAATTCACTCAAGAGTGGAAATAACAAAAATTTACAATATCAATCAACATCAGTATCGATCATACATGATATCATTAATTCATTATATATAACCATACATAATTATTTTATGTATTATTGATTGTAATTTTTAATGATACTTTATGTTACGATTGACATTACTATCAATCGATACTTTATAATTTTCCACATAGCATAAAATATACTCCGTATACAATAATAACCTTGCTAGTTAATTACTCTGATCTTTTATCAAATAAAAGTTGTCAATTATTTTGTTAGCAACAACTTTTTTTTTTTTTTTACATATTTAACTGATATTTGCTTAACTAATTAACTTAATATTCCAAAGTTTGAGGGATAAGGATGAAACTCAAAATCTAGAATTAAAGAATCAATATTAACATTATATTAGTTTTTCCAAGTTCAAAACTAATCTTTTGAATTAGCAAATATATATCCTAAAAGTATAAATAAATAAGGAAAATTGGCAAATAGGCTCTCGTACTTTACCTAAAAAGTCAATTAGGCACCTAAACTTTTTAAAGTTGCAATTAAACATATCAACATCTCATTTTAGTACAATAAAGTCCAAAAACAAATTACTGACCTGATATTAAATTTCACTAGGGTTCCAATCAACATTCCGACAACCTCCGACTAACTTCGGTGATATTTCCAGCAACAAATCGACCGACGACCGTAGAACGGTCGACGGTCAGTTTTGAATTAACAAAGAAGGCAACTGGGTTACTTTCTTCAGTGAAGTGGGGGTGGGCGAGCTAACCACCCAAGCTTTATAATATAAGTAAAAAATTCAATAAAATACAATCAAAATTGAAGTTCAAAAGCTAAAATAATACAGAATTCAATTAAAGAAGATCCAACATAATATTAAATTTGAAATACATTAATTATTCTAATTTTTATCACAAGAATAATAGAAAGATTAGAAACAAATCATCATATACATTATTCCCAGATTGAGCATATAGCTAATTTGCTTAAATGAAGGGGTTGCAATTATCTTCCGATAGCGGCGGGAAACTCCATATGATAGTATGGTTCATACAGTTATGTGAACCATGATCCGCACAATAATGATTGCACAAATGATCATATATTTTATTTACACAACATCTAATAGTGAGTGTAAATTTTTCTCATCACAAAAAAAAAAAAAAAAAGAAAAAAGAAACCAGCTAATTTATTGAGATGAACTAGCTATAGTTACAATTATCTTCCAGCACTAGTGGAAACTCCATATCAATTTTTATGCTATCATATCCAGTTGTTGATACACTAAAATTAAGATCATATCCCAAAGGAATTGATGACTCCATAACTAAAGCCTGTGATTCCATGGAAGTCGATGAATTATTAGCCCAGGGATGTTTTACTGCTCTCCTCAATCCACTTAGTTCCATTGCTACTTCCTTCATCTCGGCCAATCCTCCCCCTTGAAATTCAAACACCTTTTTGCAAGTAAGGCAACCTCTTGCAACTCCTTAGTAGTGCTTCCTTCGCATAAAATGTTGCCATCAAGAATTTTGAACAACTGATTTCCTTTCAACAATGAAAGAAAATGTTGAGATATATTTCTCTCTAATTCTGGGCCGTCAAAGGATATCGCCCTCTTACTCGTTAGCAATTCCATAAGGACAACTCCAAAGCTGTAAACATCGCTCTTTTTTGTCAAATGGTGGATTTGCATGTACTCGGGATCTAGATAACCAAATGTTCCTTGCAGCATTGTTGTCAGTTGAGTTTGATCTTGAGGGACTAATCTCGATGCACCGAAATCAGATACCTTGGCAATATAATCGTTATCGAGAAGAATATTCACATATTTAACATTTCTGTGGATGATGGAAGGAGAGGCCGCAGAGTGCAAATAAGAGAATACCTCAGCTGTTTCAGTAGCTATTCTTAAATGAGTTGACCAAGGTAGAGCCGATGTTTTGTCTTTGTTGTGGATATGCTCTGACAACGTTCCATTATTTATGAACTCATAAACTAGAAATGGAACTTCTGTCTCTAAACAACATCCAGAGAGTTTGACTATGTTTTTGTGATTGATTTGAGAGAGCAGAATTACCTCAATCGTTATGTTGTGCATCCATATGCACCATTCTTGGTGAATACGGGTGCATACGACGCCGTTTTGGAGTAATGGTGCCGTTAGTGGCACCGTTTCACTCCACCAATCAATTTTTTTAAAAAAAATAATAAAATACAAAAGCATCTGTGCATCGTTTCCTCTCCCATATCACTTCCCTCCACTACAGAACATAACTCTTTCTTCTCCCACACGATTCCCTCCAACTGCTCCCATCGTCGCCATTTTTTTTTAGCTTTTCTTCCACATTTCATCGGGTTTGCTCAAATTCATCGTCACCATTGTTGCCGGCGTCAGTCGTCGTTGTCGCAGATCACTTCCACTCTACAGCCGAGCTCAACTTCTTTCTTAGATAGGTATTATGTATTTTACGTTGTTACATCATGGATTTATATAAAATAAGCATGAATTTTCAGTATAATTTCTGTAATTTTAGACTAGGGTTTTGCACTGTTTAAAAAATGTATGAATGTATAGTTATATGATTATGAATGTGTATGTTTATGATTATGAATGTGTATGTTTATCATTATGACCATATCTGTCTCATCTTTGGTGCTTTTTGAGATTGTACTTATGAGTTTATAGATTTGTAGTTATAAGATTCTGGATGTATAGTACTGAGTTTATGAATTTCAATTCATACAAATATGAAAGGGGTATAGTTATGAGTTTATGGATATGTTGTTATACAATTCTGGAAGTATAGTTGTGCGTTTATGGAATTGTATTTATACAACTTTGGATGTAGTACTCTGTGAACCTTACTCTGTGCACCAAACTGCATTCAAGTGTTTTTAGCATAATTTGCCTTGTGGGTATAGTTATGAGTTTATGGATATGTAGTTATACAATTCTGGAAGTATAGTTGTGTGTTTATGGAATTGTAGTTATACAACTTTGGATGTAGTACTCTGTGAACCTTACTCTGTGCACCAAACTGCATTAAAGTGTTTTTAGCATAATTTGCCTTGTGGGTATAGTTATGAGTTTATGGATATGTAGTTATACAATTCTGGACGTATAGTTGTGTGTTTATGGAATTGTATTTATACAAATTTGGATATAGTACTCTGTGAACCAAACTGCATTCAAGTGTTTTTAGCATAATTTGCCTTGTGGGTATAGTTATGAGTTTATGGATATGTAGTTATACAATTCTGGAAGTATAGTTGTGTGTTTATGGAATTGTATATATACAAATATGGATATAGTACTCTGTTAGGAATATATTGTATGAGTTTTGATGAGCCAAATGTATTTTGTAGACCCCAATTTTATTTTATTTGAGTCAGTTCTGGTTCACAAAGTATGGTGCACCCCTGCCATGAAGCCTACGTGAAAGCTGTTTTGAAGGAAGAATAAATGTAAGCGGGATCATAGCTTAACACATTTATGAAGCATTAAGTCATCAAATGTTGAGATGGATGAGATGAAAGAAGAGTTGTTGAAGCACACTTGATACTTGATGATTTATAGTTTGAATCCCATTGAGAGCATTTTGGTCTAAAAAGGGTTAGACAAGCTATGGTGAAGTGCTATCATGAAGTAGTAGACATGAAGTAATATCACGAAGTATGATATCGGGGGGTGATATCATGAAGTATATCAGGTAGAGCTATCATGAAGAAATAATTTTTATAACATGATATTATGTGATATCGGATGATGACGTCACAACGTGATATGCTTCTACAAGAGTTGTGAAACTCACGTGAAGAGATGAGACAAAAGAATTTAAGTCTTGAGATGTATCAAATGGTTAACTAGTTGAGTTGGAAGAAGCCTTGCTAAGCAATTAAAAGATACATGGTTTGACTTTCACTACTTGAAGTAATTTTTGTCTTATGAAGACATGATAACAAGATCATGATACTAGTCTAACATGATACTAGTTCATGATACAAGGTGAACATGATATACTATCGGGACATGACATCATCATGATACAATTGTTAGACAGAAAGTTTTTTGAGAAGCTCTGTTTTGACGAAGGAGTCGAAGAAGCTGATACACGAAGGAAATATTTTAAATACTCAAGCAAGAATCAACAGATAAATTATTTGATCAACTTGACATATTAGATCAATAATTCAAAAAGTTTTTTGAGAAGCTCTGTTTTTGCGAAGGAAGACGAAGGAGTCGAAGAAGCAGATACACGAAGGAAATATTTTAAATACTCAAGCAAGAATCAACAGATAAATTATTTGATCAACTTGGCATATTAGATCAATAATTCAACAAAAGTCATGCTTGAGAGTAATTCAAATTTGGAGGCTACACATCCCAAGAAAAGCTTTGTCAGATTAAAGAAGAGCAACGACAAAATTATTCAAATCTTCTGACAGACGACGAAATGACTTTGCAGACCAAGTTGGCAAAATTATTTGATCAACTACAAATTCAAAATGGACGATCAAGATCGAAAGTTGATCAACGGGCAAATAGCTTTCATTGGCTATAAAATGCCCAAGCAGACTTGAAGACAAGTACGGGGAATTACGAAGAAAATTATCCAATCAAACATCAAGTGATATATTGAGCTATATACGATATAATTCAAGTCTTATAGAAGAAATCATTGTATTTCATTGTAAATCTTCTACTGAGTGTAGAAAAAGGGGTAGAGTAACTAGAGAGAGTGAAAAACCCAGTTGGAGTGTAGCTTTGTGCGTAGCACTCGGTTGTAAAGGGTAGAGTAACAAGGGGAGCTTGTGAAAACTCGGTGCGAGCGTAACTTTGTGCGTAGTTCTCGTGGTGTAGGAGTACATCTTGGTGCGAAGTACTCGGGAAGGCGAAGTAACAAGAGGAGCTTGCGAAAAACCTTGGTGGAGTGTAGCTTTGTGCGAAGCACTCAGAGAAGTGTTGGTGATCGAAGAATAGTGAATTTCCTCCTTGAAGTGAAAGGAGAAGAGTGGACTAGGAGAATTACACCACCTCTGAACCACTATAAATCTCTCTCTCTCTATTTAATTACTGCTCAATTATATTCCGTGCATGCTTATATCAACTGTGAACTAACCCGTTACGATTTATCGCGTATCTTTATCTGTCTGGGTTTGATAGTTCCCTCGTTTGCATGCAAGTGAAATTTTACATACATCATCCTTAATCTATATCAAGTGTTTCTAACGTGATACATGTATAGAATCTCTCTTTGAGCACTACACAATTAAAGCATAACACTTTGCCGTTACATTTTCCGCTGTGCACACTCTAAGTTGTTATACTTGTTTATTCTTGTTACTTAGAGTTGAAGTTACCAAAGTGTTGCTTGCAGAAGTAAAATTGAAAAGTTAGAGAAGTCTATTCACCCCCCCCCCCTCTCTCTAGACTTCTCGCCACCCTTTTCAGGACCAACATACTCTGTCAACCTTGTTCTGTGCACCAAACTGCATTCAAGTCTTTTTAACATAACTTTGTATGATTTTTATTTGCAGAAATGGAAGACTCAAATCCGAGGGATGACACTACACTTGGACAATTCGTCAGGTCAGTAAAGAAGACAAAAACCAGAGCGATATTGAACTCGCAGACTGCTCAGCTCACCCCTGCACAAAACGATGAACATGAAATCACTGATTCTGCAGAGCCTTCCACAAGGCAACAACAGGAAGCTGTCAAAAGAAAGAGGGAAAAACTAGCAAAACGAGAACAAGCACATAAACCTGACACGGATTACTTCAGCACGCGGATGGGTCCCAGACAAATGTTTGACCTTGTCAACCGCCTATCACAGGATCAGAAGGATGCTGTTGTTGATATCGATTTTGGAGGCATGCTACATCTGCAATTCTCAAGCAATTATTCAAAATTGGTTGAATATCTTCTGAAAAGATTTGATGTTTTCAAGTTAGACTTTGTATTGGAAGGTGATATTCTGCATGTCAACGAAGAGGACGTTGAATACACGTTGGGGATCCCCCGGGGAAAGAGGGATGTTGAGGAGGGTACAAAATTTGAGGAAAATTCTACGGCTGCGTATAATAAGCTCCTAACTGACTGGAGGAAGAGGTGGAATGTCCAGGCAGGGTCACCCATAACAACCAAGATGCCTGAGAGATAATCAGAAGAGGTGACCAGGGTGATGCCTTCAAGAGAGACTTTATGGTGTTCGCTGTTTCCTCCCTGCTCCGAGGAAACACTGGAAGATATACCAACTACCGAGTTCTTAAGTCGTTGCTCAACATCCGGGCAATTTCAAGACTGAATTGGTGCCGATACACATACAGGTCTCTCATTGATTCAATTGAGATTTACAAGGAACATCCTACAAGATCCTTTCCAGGGCCAATGGTATTCATCCTGGTAAGATCCTATTATACCTCCTATTATACATAAACTGCTTTTAATTATGGAATTATAGTTATGCAATTATGTAATTATAGTTATGCAATTCTGGATGTGTGGTTATGCAGATATGGATGTGTGGTTTTGCAGTTATGGAATTATAGTTTTGCAATTATGGAATTGTAGATATAAGATTATGGATGTGTAGTTATGCAATTCTGGATGTGTAGTTTTGCAATTATGGATGTGTATTCTTTCAATTATGAAATTGTGTTTTTGCTGTTATGGAAATATACTTTTGCAATTATGGAAATATAGTTATGCAATTATGGATGTGTGGTTTTGTAATTATGGAATTATAATTATGCAATTATGGAAGTATAGTTATGCAATTCCGGATGTGTATTTTTAGAATTATGGAATTATAGTTATGCAAATAAGGATGTGTAGTCATGCAATTCTGAATGTGTAGTTGTGCAATTATGGAATTATAGATATCCAATCATGGGTGTGTAGCTATACAATTCTGGATGTGTAGTTATTCAATTCTTTAACGTGCTCTTCTGTAATTTTTGAAGCTGTTCTACTTCGACCGGGTAGAGTTCAAAGGCATGGCTGTCAACCGAACATTCCCGGCAATCAAGGCTTGGACAAAGATGCTTGTACGCAAGAGAGTATCAGCTGAAATAAGATCAGGGGGTTTTGGAAAGGGGAAAGTTATCCCTAGATTTCAGAGGCCTACCACCATTGCAACAACATCATCACCCCGACCTGCACCTCCTCCTGCTGCAATACCTAGACTAGTACGCAGCCCTGTTGCTACACCATCCGTTCCAACACCATCTGTGCCACTGTCTAATGTTGACAGAGTGACCCGTGTGCTTCAGAAGCTTACAACAGATGTGCTGGAATTCAGTCAAGTCATGTCTGATATTGGCAAGCAAGGGGCCCCAGTTGAGATCATGAAGAAGGCTTTTTCAGAAATCTCCACGATGCTGAGTGCTGCAAGCACAATTCAACCCACTTCTAGCCCAACTGCCTCGCAACTGGATGACATATTCTTCGGAAGTGAGAGCTTCACGGCAGCAGTTGACTCTTTGGTGGAGGCCTTTGAAAAAACCAGAAAGGAAATGGAAATAGAACCCCGGTCGTTTGAGCTACTTGGACGCTCTACTCCAACCCCACCACCATCTCAAGAGTAGCCTTAGACACCCTGGTGGAGAACATTGTGAGGAATGCAGAAGTATCAACCTCGAAGGAGAAGGAAGCAACTCCATTGCTAATTATGGTGCCATTTGAAAAATCAGCAACTCCTACTACACCTGCTGCCCAAGCTGCTGCTGAGGTTGATGACTTTCATAGGTAGTTTACTGCTTTCTTGTGTAGGTTTAAACTATTAATATGATGTTCAAATGATCAATAATTATGAATATAAAGTTTGATTATTATGAATATGTTCTTATTCAACTATTCACATTGATTGTAACAATTATGGATATATAGTTCTCAAATTATGGATATATAGTTTACAGATTATGGAAGTGTAGTTATGCAATTCTGGATCTATAATTGTGAAGTTATGAATTTATAGTTATGCAATCCTGGATGTATAGTTGTTAGTTTATGGATCTTTATCTATGAATATATGGTAACATAGCTGCCTATGTTTTTTGTAAACAACAAAGCTATGGAAGAAAGTGAATCTGACGTCGAAGATGTCATCGTGAGGAAAATACCTGTGCGGAAATTCAGAAACATCCCACTTTATTTGAGGTCGCCGTACTGGACGAAGAACAGAGGCTCCATCCATAATGCAACTCCCAAAGAAAAGGTCGTTTCAAACTACGCATTTTTAGAAGCCTCAAATGAGCACCCAGGGGGTATGTTTCCATCCACATATTTTACATGAATTTTATTTATTAATTTATGTTCTTTTATTTATTTATTTTTTGTGTTGTAGAGAGACATTGTTCCAATACGGTGACTACTACTTATCAAGGGATGATTTTTCCACTCTGTGCAATGGTGAGATACTCAGCAGCTTCTTAGATGCCTGGTCCTTGCGTTTTTCATTGCTAAACACGTCCCGTGCAGTTGAGGAGACAAAGCGAGTCTACTTCTCCACTCTAGTACATGTAAGTTTTCTAAAATTATGAATATATAGTTTTCAGATTATAGATATGTAGTTATTTAATTCTGGATGTGTATTTGTGAAATTCTGGTTTTATAGTTTTGTAATTTTGGAATTATAGTTTTGCAATTATGGATCTATAGTTATGCAATTCTGGAAATATAGTTATATAATTCTGTATGTATAACTTTAACAGTTTCAAAGTATATTATACAAATTATGAATACTCATTCCTGCATTTGTGTATACAGCTGCAGATTGATCCTAATGACCAGTGGATGAAGGATCTCCCAACTGACATGAAAAAGAAGAATTTCATGTTAGCCAATAATATGACTAACACAATCTAAAGTAACAAGGAACCTGTCATCGTATAGCGGAAGCCTTCAGGATCATCTGAATACCCTTTGTCATAGTTGTTGTTATTGCCATGAGATAGCAAACCTGCAGGATAAACATTAGTGTTTTGTCTACCACTTCTCTCCCGAATACCTGATGGTGCGCGTATTCTGAACTCGAGAGCTGTGGGAGGACTGATTATGCTTAGAAGCCTACATGCCATCAACGTAGGCAGATATTCAGTTAAAGCTTAACTGAATATCCTGAGTTGCCTAACAGACTAAGTCACTAACTGACTTAATATTCCACTTGCACCACAACCACTTAATTAATACAATATATATTATAATATATTATATTAGGGAAAATACTTACATTCTCCCACTTGGTGCAAGCACTGGCACAACCTATATTAAAGAACAAAACACATGAAACATAGTAATACGTCCTCTACTGATCAAGTGAGTAGTACCTTATATGATCACATGCATTTAAATTCCATAACTTAGGTTCTTTATGAACAAACCCTACGTTTATTTTTAGTCCCTTAATGGATGTTTCTCAAAATATATAATGTGCACAACTGAATGAAGAAACCATCCAAATTCACTGTATGATCTCTAAAATCTTAGAAGCATGCCTTTAAGTAGAGATCTCTTAATGTTAGCATAATGCTAACTATATTCTATGACTTCTTTATAAGTTAACATAAATACTACCTCTAACGGCTAAGAGCTTGGAGTTGACACGTCTGTCACTCCCACTCATTAAGATAGCCAAAAGATAGTCAAGTCACAGAAACATTCCAATAACTTAGACAACAAACCAAAAAAGTTCAAGTCCATAAATTTGGAATCTTAAACATACACCAACTTCTCAAATAATCTCAAGGTCCACCTCGAAATTAATTGAACATTACGAGTCTTACTTATTATGTCTTACAAAATTGTTTTGAGCCTTACAAACCAAAAATAGCCCAGGATCAATTTTGAAGAAACTAAAGACTCTGTTAATTGCTAAAGAATTTATTAATTGGCAGTGCACCACAAGTTAAATGTTTTCGTTATAATAAATTCATTAATATTGTTACAACATTTTCATAAATATGTTGTACAACCAAACGTTCAATGAAATGAACTTATGAATTATAAGAACAAAAAACTAAATTAATACTTGTGAAAACTTTTGGACTTATTGCTAGACGCACAATCCAATTTGGAATGTATGAAAACAATTAAATCCATTAGCTTAAGTGGAGTATTTTAATGATCTTTTTCTAAATGATCACTCCCACTTATTAAGATATTCTTTAGCCAAATTAATGATACAACACTCATAATTGATTTGACCAACTAAATAATGAAGATATAATTCTCCACCATTAGTTGGGTATACTAAATAATCAATATTTGGTTCCAATTATAGTCCAACTAAATGAATAATTAATGAGGACATGATTCTCCACCATAGTTGGACATACTAAAATAATAAAATACGCCTTCCAAAACCAAGTTGGAATTCGGCTCAGAAGATATATTTTATTATTGAAATCCAAAAGAGGTATATCATACCACGTAACTTACTATAGTTAGTCCAAATAACCAAGTAAGCTTCGTGAAAAATAATTAATAAAAGGTGTATCTAAATTTTGGGAAGTGACTAACTACATGTTTTTCCAATGCAAACCATGAAACTTAGAATTATAATTGAACTAAATTTATAAATTCTAAGAAATTGAGATAAAGTTATTATCTAATGGGTTGATGAATTTATTGATATAAAACTTGCCTGTGGGCTAAAGTTTTAAATCTATTAAATTCAATTAAACACTTATGATAGTATTTTATCTCAGTTACTAAATAGTCAGAAGAATCTAGTGACATAAAACTTGCCTGTGGGCTAAAGTTTTACTCAATAAGATCTAACTGAAATTTCATGATGAAACAATTAACAAATGAGTTGAAGAATCAAGTGACATAAAACTTGTCTGTGGGCTAAAGTTTTAATTCAACTAGATTCATTACAACCATACAATTATCAAATTGGTTGAAGAATCAAGTGACATAAAACTAGCCTGTAGGCTGAAGTTTTAGTTCAATTAGATTCATTACAACCATTATGACAAAAAAAAAAAAAAAAAAAAAAAGGAGATCATGTTCCTTATCTTAATCCCTGTGGGCAAATTAAGATATATGACCTAAAGTTTACATCATAAAATTAAGCTTCATGATAGAGGTGAATCTTTATTTCTATCAGCACTGATAAAACTACTAAACGACATTCCGATACATAATTGCCTGTGGGCTAAATTATGATCATAGTTCAGTATTTCATCCTAATTAATCATACAAATATAACGAAATTGCCTGTGGGCTAAATTCCATCATATTACATACAATTAACCACAATTGATATGTCTAAAACTTTATGTGACCCTAAGAACTCAATATATAATTTTAACTAATTAAGGATGTTGTGGCTACTCCCCAACTAATTAAAATTATAGGATCACTAGGCATTTATCATATCCATCTTTATGTGATTTGAACTTTAGACAATTTTTAGTAAATTAAAGATGCGGTGGCTACTCTTTAATTAATCTAGAAATTGTAACCACTTGGCAAAAAGGGAAATTAAAGCCTAACAAACAAAATTAAACCAACACACGATAGACAATTATTAGGCATACTCCCAGGAAAGTTGGTCGAGACGAAGCTCGGTTAAATACCAACTCCTTAGACAGAGTAGCGTGGCAAGGGGACAGTAGCAACAAGGCTTTTAAGCCAGGGCCATAGAACTAGTATTCCTTCCCAAGATACTTCCCTAAGTCATGTGTTCTCATGTTTGAAGTAAAATCATTTGGGAGATCTATAAAATTGTAGATTCACCTATGGATAAGGCTTTAAATCGATGAACTAAATCAACAGACTAAACGTGCTTAAATTCAGGCACTATGGCAGCTAATTTTATGCATAACGTTCAACTTAATAAGGAACTAAATCCATTCTCAAACTATGCTTTCTAAAGGCATAATAAATCGCATAATCTAAAAAATAAAATATTATGCTTAGAACATATATGCATAAAATTAAATAATAAACTCATATATTCCAAATAAATTGCATAACTGAAAACAATTTTAATATGAGCAATAACCTCAAGTATACAATTAATATTCAAAACTAGTATGACTTCTAACCAAAAGAAATCCAAAATTTGAATAATAATATAATAGATATATACCTTGAAAGGTTAAAACTATAAGCCCACGTGAAAAAGTTTTAATTGCATAAAATCAACTTTGTGAGAAATAGGCCGAGTTCACAAATATCAAGCCATAGTATATGTTTTATTTGTAAATAAAAAACTCACAAATTCTAATTGCATAATTAAACTTTATATTATGCACTTAATGTGATTAAAAGCATAAAACAATCTAAATAGTATGAAAAACACCAAATGTGTATTCAATTATTCATACCTAACTAAATGTGGAAATTAACATCTAAAATCATAATATAAATAAATTATGTGATAGATTGTCAAGAAAACATGTTTTTCCAAAATTCTGAATTGATTAAAAAAATCACTTTCCAAAACTCAATTAATAACATTATTAATGGCAGAAAATTGCAAATAAACCAAAAAGCAATAAATAGCCATAATAATATTATTATGTTAATGTGGAGACTAAATATGGAAAAACAATAGTTAAAACTGTTAACCTTTAAAAACATTTTCGGAAATAACTTTAAAATTTAATAAAAAGATGTCCGAAAATAAATGTCACAGAAATCAATTTGGAAACAATTCATGACTTAACCATAAAAATAATGTTATCATTAATTAAAATATTAATAGTAATAAGGAGCATTATAACCACTATTAACATTTAATAATGAAAACATAGTAATACATATCTTAATGTTTCCATATTCTTAAGGATAAAATGTGAGTATTCCAAAATGGTTAACAGCTATAACAATATATAGTTACCAATAATAATAAACTGTAAACTGTAATTAATGATTTGCGTACCGTAATGATGCAAACTGCATCTATCGATAGCACTAACCTCGATAGCGAAGAAAGCTTCCAAAATCTCCTACCTTCGCGGAGAGTTTAGTTGGCTCGTCGATGTTAGTAATCTCAATGAATCGCCCAACGGTACGAGACAGTTTAATGGTAACACTTAATTACCATTATTAATAATAATGGAAAAAAATGAAGTGACATGGGTAATCTTAACAATGTACCAAATATAGTAGATTACCATGAATGAATAATTATTATGAAAGATAATAAATGAGATTAGCACCTAAACTTAATAACATTAATTAATAATGTAAATTAATAATAATTACAATAAATGTAAAACTGTAATTAAGGGATGCCAAATACTAATCTCAATTTACCATATAATAATTAACCATGACTATAATGAGTCATAATGAAACTGAAATTAAGGTATAACCAAATTACCATTCGAAAGGCAATATATCAACTATGTACATTGCTTGTCATGAAAAATACTTAAGATTATCGTTAAGACCCTGAAAACTATTAATAGATTAAAATATAATCAACTTAAATAATAGTTATAATTCTTAATGGCCAAAACAATAATTATAATTCTTAATGACTTCAAATGGTAATTGTAATCCTTAAACCCTTAATGACTCAAAATCACGCAATGATAATAATTATAGCACAAAATTGCTTAAGTCAGGCCCATAAACCTTAATGTCCCAAGTTAATTATAACATGAATGATAAATGTTCTAATATAAAAATAGATCCAAACATTATATTATCACCAACAATAAATACCGTTAACAAAATACGGTAGTTAGTAATAATTGAAACTTAATAAACATGTTATAATCAAAATAAAATAAAAGGTGCTACAATTATTATTAAAATATCAATCAAAGAAGGTGGAATCCATACTTTAATGACCCAGATAGGTTCTAAATAGTTTGTTCAGAATAGGTTTAAAAGTCCCAAGTAAAAAATAGGACTAAAGTATGCTCAAAATTAAATGAGAAACCAACAAACTCACTTAATAGGCTATATTGTCCAAAATTAGCCTAAGGATCTAAAATCGAATGATATTTAATATGAAGGCTATGAGTTAATAATATGCTATATCCAATCTTAATATATGCTTTTCTAAATGTATATTTATAATAAAATAATTTTTTAAAAAAAATATACAAAGCATGTTTGGATTTTTGCAAATTAATATATTATTAACTCATAAATACTAAATAAATTGCAATAATTCAAGCAATTTAATATGCACATCAATATTAAATTAAAATTCAAGTAGCAAATTTAATACATAATATTTGCTCAAAATTGAATAATAATTTAATTGTGAATATAATGCCAAAATTGAGAGAAAACTAAAAAGCATTAATACAACTCTTAATATTAAATTAAAATTCAAATAGCAAATCAAAACTTCGCCCAAAAATGAATAATAATTTAATTGTGACATGAATTACTGTAATTGAACTAATAGTGGCAATAATTCAATCACAAATAATGTCACAATTAATCTGAACTAAAATTTGAAAATTTTAATGCCAAAATTAAATAATAACTAAAGGGCATTATTATTTCAAAATTAACCAATTACTTAATATTACCATTTACCAAAATCATTTACAATATTAATTAAGGTAATATTAATATGGCAATATTAAACTAAATAATTACCATTTACCAAAATTAATATATATAAATATAACATTATTAAGTAAGGTAAATATTAATATATGGTAAATAAAAAGGATAATTGCATGTAAATAGGAGACGTACCATACAGTCGTGCATCCGTCTTCTTCGCAACTCTCTATTCCGCGGAACCAACGCCGCCTGATCTTGAGGAGCAGCGATCTGAAAGAGACAGAGGTGGCTGGAGCTAGTGCGACCTTAATGAGAGAGACAACAGTGACAAGCCGGGAACCCAGCGCACCTCCGCCGTCTGTCTTCGTCGCAACATCTCTCTGCGCGTCGCCGGACACTACCCGCGACCCCAAGTCGCGTCGTCCAGCATCGCCTGAAGGAAGAGAGGGGCAACGACGTCGCCGGAAATCCAGCCCGCCTCCACTATCTTCCTCGCCGTCGTTCTCATGGCTACCGGCAACCGGAGGGAAAACGATGCAAACCGACCGGAGGGAGCTGCGTCCATGGCGGTGTCCTCCCAGCGGCAAGGCTCACAGCAGAGAACCAAAGCCCACCGTCCGCCGTCGGCCGCCACTCCTCGTCTCCCACCTGCGGCAAGGTCGATGGCGTTCTTCGCGTAGCTGGAGTGGCCGGTGCTCCTGAATCGCCACTTACTCGTAGGCAACAACAATAGAAAATGGAAAGCCCCCTCACGGCGTTGCCATTTACCGGTCCGTGCTCGCACTCTCGTGATTCCAGTCAGACCACAAATAAAAACCCATCATCAATAAATGACATTGCAAGCATACATGAATTTTTTTTTGTATGTGAAGGAAATAATAAAATTTCATACAATATGATTTTCATGGAGCCAAAACAAATATTTTCAAAATAAAATATTTGACGCAGCTATGAAATATCCAGCTTTGGGAACCTAGATATCAGTGACGCAGACTTAGTAAGTTCTATTACCCATGTCCAATTTGACTTTATCATGTCCAAAAATATTAACATTACTTTAACTTTTAATTGGAATTAGATATTTTTCGTAGTTCATCGCCATGATCACTACTTCTTGATCTGTTTCAACATAAAAGAACGTAAAGTACAGGTCATAGACAACAAGGAGTTACCAGCTGATGTTTCAGAGAAGGACAAATATGGTGACTGCCCACACTTGTTGGTAAAATTGATAAAAAAAAAAAAAAAAAAAAAAAAAAAAAAACCTTGACCTTCTTATCAATACCTATATATTGACTTTAAAGCATTATCAACACTAAACTAATTTTTTTGTCCAGATTGAAGCATTCAACGATTACCTTAAAGCGGAGTGCTACTCCTTATATGTGAGATTGCAAAAGGTTGCAATAGAGTTCTTTAAGTTGGACTGGGCAAACACGGAAAATGTCACTGATTGCGGAGTATATGTACTCCGGCATATGGAGAAATACCGAGGGACTCTATAAGACTGGCAGCCAGGATTCAAGAAGAATATGCGCTTGAAATGTAAGAGTACAATAAATATATTACTTTCAAAATACATTAAAAAACTACATAAAACTAATTACTTAATGTTGTTTATTTACAGGCAAACTTCATGTACGAATTGCGAGCGAAATATGCTGCCAATCTCATAAAGTGGAGGATGAACGCAGTCAGGGGGGAGGTTCTACAAGCGGCCAAAGGTGTCTCAAAGAAAAAGTGAATGAATATATATCTTCAACATGTTGACTGTATTCTAACAATGTGAAACTCTTTGTGTTCTACATTAACAATGTCACTTGACTCTGTGAATGCATGATGCTAAAACTGAATACCAATTTACTTCTGATCTATGCAATTCTATTTTTTATTGCACGTATGAAATCTAGAATTGCATGACTACACATACGTAACTTCATAACTATAGATCCATAATTGCATAACTACAAATCCATAAGTTAATAACTGTACATCCATAATTGCATAACTAGAAGTCCATAACTATATAACTATACATCCATTATTTCGTAAAGACAAATTCCATCACTATGGAAACACATCCATAATTGCATACCAATAATTCCATAATTGCATAACTATAATTCCATAATTCCAAAACTACACATCCATAATTGCATACCTATAATTCCATAATTGCATAACTATAATTCCATAATTCCAAAACTACACATCCATAATTGCATAACTATACACCCATAATTGTATAACTATAATTCCATAATTGCGTAACTGTAAATCCATAATTGCAAAACTACATATCTAGAATTACAAAACTATAAATCCAGAATTGCATAAGTTCAATGATAACAACTTGTATTTCTCAATCTACACCTACATTGTCATCTAAACCCTTACTAAACTGAACAAAATCTGAACTCGAAGAACTTGGATGTACGAGGTAACCATCACCAGCAAGCTTGGATATGCCTTCCAAAACTAAAGACTGAACAACACCCTTTGTACTCAACGCAACTTTATTTGCAGCACTCCTTCTCCCCCTTGCAAGACTGTACTTCTTTTCAATAACACCACTCCTCCTTTTATTACGCTCATCTTTCAATCTCCGGCTTGAAGGATTTTGTACACCACCACTTGAAGATGGAACACCACACTCTTCAATATGCACATACCCAATCTCAGCTTCAACCTTTTTCTTTACATCGTCAACAGCTTCATCACACAATTTTCTAGCTACACTACTATCTTGGCTAGAAATAACTAATCTTTGAAATTTCCTACTAATATCAAAAACCCAAATTGAAGGAGGGACACCAACATTATAAACCATAGAATCAATGTTGACATTCCTACCATCAATAACCTTTTTAGTCCATCTTTTAAGGATATATTTGTCAGGGATACTAGAAACACAATGTACATGAAGAATGCGTAGACAATGACAGCATAGAATTCCCAACTCAGAAATCAACTTGCAACTACAAGAAATGTCCAAGTTGGCTAGGTTAGAACTAACTTCATGCCTTATAATGTCTATATCTGGCCGCCAAACGTGATACTTGTGTTGACAGCCATCATTCAACACCATTTCTTGATGACAAGCACTGCCTTTCATAAATTGTTCCTCAAACAAAAAATATATCTCAATAGTATATACCTCTCTAGCATGTAAAAGAAGTTTCACGTGCTCCATCATCATAGTGGGTACCCCTTGAGCACAACGAAAATCTTCACCATTCTCTTTACTTCTCCATTCAGAAATTACGCTTACAAATGATGAATAGAAATCACACAGACTAGCTGTCTTAGACAACCTTCTAGAAATCGAATGATTTGTAGTTTCACTCCTTTGTGACGACAAAATGCCGCCAGAAAAATAATCCTTGCTAAATGCTGGACACCACTTCTCCCTACAGTCATAAAGCTTTTCTAACCAAGTATTCTTGTGACATTTATAGTCAGTCACCAACCTGAAAATGATAAGACAAAATCACTAATGATTATGAAGCAAAATAACAAACAACATCACCACTTCTCTAACACATGCTCAGAACTTTCGACTGCTATATATGCATAATTGATATACTATATATCCATAATTGATATACTATATATCCATAATCCATATACTACGTTTCTAAGGACAACCAGTCAGTTCAACTGCTATATATGCATAATTGAAATACTATATATCCATAATTTATAGACTATACATCCATAATCCATATACTACATTTCCAGGGACCACCAGTCAATTCAACTGTTATACATCCATAATTGCTATACTATACATCCATAATTGTTAAACTATACATCCATAATTCATATACATCCATAATAAATATACTAAATGATCAGAAAGCCTAATACTATATACATATGAAATATAATCCAATAATACTATACATATGCAACATAATTCAATAAAAATAATTAATTACTAACATACCTTGTCCAATAAAATTGAAATTCAGCTTCGGCCTCTGTGTATTTCAACACGTAGTTAAACATATCCAAGAAATCCTTATTATTCCTTAACTTCTTGATATGCTTCTTTGAATTCTCACCAATATGCCATATGCAAAGACGGTGACGTGATGTTGGAAACACTTTAGAAATAGCAGCAGCCATAGCTGCACATTGATCTGTCATGATAGACTGTGGACACTTGCCACCCATAGATCTTAAAAACGCTTTAAACAACCACACAAACGATTCTATCATCTCGTTCATCAAAAACCCACATCCAAACATTACATTCATGCAATAGTGATTCATCCCTACGAAAGGGCCACAAATCATATCATATTTGTTGGTGCGATATGTCGTATCATGCACTAACAAATCCCCAAACACCTCATAATCTCGTCTCATTTGACCATCCCTCTAAAAAAACGGCATAATCTTGCATCCAAATCAAGTTCAAAATCACAGAAAAAATCGAACTCGGTAGACTGCCTCTTCTTAAATATTTCAATTAAAGAGTTAGAATCAGTTCCATCCAATCGCTTCACTGTATCAGCAGCCATTGAATTATAAGCATCTCTATTGGTGAAACAAACTAATGGAGACCCCCTGATTGGTGTTTTAGGAACCTAATACCATCCGGCCAGTGCAACTCCACTGCCCTTCAAACCTTATAAATATAAGAGCTGATTATCTCCAACACTTCTATGTGAACGAAGTAGATGACTCGTGTTGAACACACATAACTCATGATTGTGCACTCTCTCATGTTTTGTAACTTTCCACAACCCATCATCACCCATGTCAAACTGAACAAATGTTTCACACCTTGTCCTTGTGTCAATTTTTGAATAAGCCTTAACCCCACTATTTGCCTTATAACCAGCCTTAGAACAACAAAAGTTCTTCATTTGAATTGTGTTAGTAGATCCCTTGTAGCATTGATGACCCTTCCTCACACTAAAACCAAGTCTATATGCATAATTGTTATACAACTCAAAAGCCTCATCAACATTACTTACTACCAAACCAACCAAATCTTGATCAACTGAAAATATAACATAATAATAACCATTTCCCTTAAAATATAATTCCTAACCAGAATTTGCTAATTAAAAGGTAAACAACTATGAATAAACCTGGAATTGATGAAGAGCCATAAATATCTACATCTACTTGATCTGAACTCACTGAACCATCCACAATGCCTTCACTAACTACATTATATAGACATGGTGAACATTATTTCAAACAGTTCATCAAACAGCAAAAACAGAGTATATACAAATTCTGGATATATAGGTATGTTATTATGGATATATAGTTATACGATTCTGGAAACACATACGCAACATATTGCCAAAACAGAGTACCAGCGAATTCTAAATATATAGATATGAAATTCTGGAAATATAGTTACGAAATTATTGATGTGTAGTTATACAATTCTGGACATAATTATATAAACATATGGAATTATTGTTTTGCAATTCTGGAATTGTTGTTATACAATTATGGATATATACTTATGAGATTTTGTATAAATATTTACAAAACCAACAAACTCATATTCATTGTATCACAATCAAACTAAATGTCAGATTCTAAACCCAAACATCACTGCTAAAAACAACTTTATCGCAAATGAATCACAAAATCATACAAAAACGCAAAAGGAACAGATGCAAAAACAATAGCAACATGCAACGCACCTTGAATCGAATGCCCAGCACCAACTGCAAAATTTGTCTGCTCTGTTCCCTCCTCCATCTAACTATCAATACGTAAATCTCGATTGCGATTGCGGTTGCGATTAGAATGCGAATGCGGAGATCTCAATTGCCAATTCCATAGTGAATAACTGCCAAAGATCGAATTGGAAACTTGGAAAAGGCACCGAAAGGAAACAAACACCGTTAACGGAATTTTTTTTTTAATAACATACCGCGTCCTTACTCTAAAACGACGTCGTGTGCATCTGTATGCACCATGCATGATGTATATAGATGCACAACATAATTTGCCCAATTACCTTATTGATGAACTGCTCGACTTGGGTTGGGTCCATTATTTTGGACTGTTTAACAGCTACTACTCTACCATCAAGAAGGTGTCCTTTGTAAACAATGCCAAAACCTCCTTGACCAATGATTTTAGTTTGGTCATAGTTGTTGGTGGCTTTTTCAAGCTCTTGGGCAGTGAAAATTCTTGTTGTGCCAGAAGATGCATTACCTTGGACAATCCTCTGTTGCAGAATCAATCCTCCATTCTCCCTAAAGAATTTCTCCTTCATTTGTACTGATTTCCTCCGCCGATGTTCCAAGTACAGAGAAAACCCAGCGATCAGCAGCACTATCATGCCTAAAGCGACACCTGCATTCAATCAAAGTTTCTTGATTTCTTAAACAAGTGTTGATGGCTATGAGGGTGTTTGGTAAATAGCTATTAGAGGATTAGATTAGTGGGTTTGACTAATTGATAGCATTAGCTGATTGTAGAAAAGTGTATGGTAAATTAGCTCTTAGCTGATAGCTAATTACATGCAAAATGATTTTTTCAATAAGTTAATCGAAAAACTGTTTCGAACAACTTTTTGGATTTTAGCATTTTGAAGCAATAAGTTGTTACAAAAGCTAATCAATCAAAAGTCATATTGATTATTTAACAAGTCAAACAACTAATAGCGTAATAGTGATCAAATAAGTCAAAATTGACTAATAAGCTAAATATGTTACCAAAGGGAATATCAAATCTGGTAAAGAGTTTCTGAATAGGAAAAGATGTTTACACAGAACTATGTAGTCCACTACTCTGTTAGACGAATGGCATCCTTTTCCATTGGAAGAATGTTTGCATTCATCTTTAATTGGTAATTGGCAAACACCTTTCCCATCGCCAAATAAACCTGCCTTGCAAGTGCAATTGTAACCGCCTAGTGTATTGAAGCAAGTGGCGTTTTTGGAGGAGCAGTCGTTTTGTCCATCATCATATGCACATTCATCAATATCTGCATAGGCAATAACAATTAACAAGCTAAGATATTAGGATGTGTTTGACAATAACCTATTAATTTATAGTCGATTGAGTTAGTTAATAGCTGATATCTGATTGTATTAGTTGATTTGACCAACTAAAACTGTTATCTGGCTGTAAAAAAAAATATAAGTAATGAAATTGTACATATAAAGTTTAGATTAGATCATGGTTGAAAAAATCGTTAGGCACTTCTCGAGTGCTTGGGGAGCAGCAATTATTCGGTGCTTAAACGCCCATGTATTTTTATTTTTAAAAAATTTGCTTGAAATTTTTTAAGATTTGATAATTATAATTATTTAATACTTTAATAGTTAATATTAATATATTAAATATTAATATAAAAAAATCCAGAGTTTGAACAATTTTGGATTATTTTGCACAATATGTTTTGCAATCGTTATGCTGTGGAACCGTGTCCACCTTGCATGGTGGACACGGTTCTATATTCATAACTACTAAACTATATGTTAATAATTATAAAGTTATATATTCATAATTTTTGAACTTAATATTCATAATTATTGAACTCTATATTCACAATTACAAAACTCTATGTTCATAATTATTGAACTATATATTCATAATTAGAAAGCTATATATTTATAATTTTTGAACTTCATATTCGCAATTATTGAATCTCTATATTCATAATTACATAATCGATTATGCACCGCACATCAAGACGACGTCGTTTTATTTAATGAAAAGAAACGAAATCTATTTCACGTCGTTCCGCACCATTGTTCCGCAAAAAATAAATCTGTTCTTCAGTTTTATTTTGTATACACTGCAGTTTCAGTTCAACACAACTACAGTTTCATTTTGATATAACTAAAGTTTCATTCAATATTTATACACTCAAATATGTGAAAATGTTATTTAATTTTATTTTATATACACTATAGTTTCATTAAAACATAATTACATGATCATTTCGTGTTGGTCCGGTAGGGTAAGAAAGAGTCTAGAGGGGGGGGGGGGGTGAATAGACTCTAATCGATTCTTTTTCGATTATTCTCCTTTCGGAGATATGTGCAACGGAAATGTTGTCTTAAGTTAAAAAAATTTGCACTCTTTCGTGTTGTTAAGATTTAACGTTTGGTCGATGTTGTATGATATGCAAGACACGAAAGTAAAAGCGATAAATAAAGAGAGATGGACATAGAGATTTTTGTAGTGGTTCGGCCAACTGTGCCTACTCCACTCTTCTTTCACAACTCGTGAAAGGGTTTGCACTATCACTCCTAGTGCAAACTGCTTCAAGCTGGCTTCCTTGATCACTAAGCCGAATAGCCACTTTAAAGGTTTTTCAACTCTTAGGGCAGCGTCAGCCGAGGCATGCGCCACAGCCGATGTTGGCCGAGGCGTGCGCCTCAGCCGATGTTGGCCGAGGCGGGCATCAGCCATTGTTGGCTTTCATTTTTTTTTTAAACCAAAGCCCTGGAGGTTGGCCGAGGTGGGCATCAGCCAATGTTGGCCGAGGCGCACGATTTAGGGTGAGGCGTCGGCTCAGCCGTCTTCTGCATTTTTTTTTATATTTTTTATTTTTTTGCGTGTTTGTTCGTAGCTTACTTCTACAGGCCGTAGGCTCAGTCAAAGGTCGGCTCTTCCGTAGAGTAGTGAGCGAGGTTAGACCTCGTACTATTCCTTAGGGTATAGCGTTTTCGTAACAAAACTTTGAGTTTGACCAAGAAACGCCCTTCCGTCGGGTAGCTAGCCGGACCGAATCCAGTGCCGGCCCTTAGGGAGTAGAGTACGGTAATTTATAATTTTTTATCAATTTTTCTTTGCATTCTTTCGACTAGGGCCAAACCATCAGGGTATCGGCATGCCGGCGTGGGACCGGCTGATCAAAGTGTCTGCGCGGGGCCGGCTCATTAAAGTGCCGGTGCAGGCCCGACTCATCAAAGTGCCAGCGCACGGACGGCTCATCAAAGTGCCGGCGCGCAACCGACTCATCCAAGTGCCGATGCGCGGCCGGCTTATCCAAGTTCCGATGCGGGGCCGGCTCATCAAATTCCTTCAACAAAGATTGAAGCTCACCTGGTATACAATCAATAACTGGCCCACTGTCTTTTGTTATCAATACCAAGACTTCCTCCACAAAATTTTTCCATTTATCCAGAATGGTTATAGCAACAAGTTTTCTGTGTTGGTGACTTGGCCCAAACAACTGGAGGGATGACAATCTTTTTCTGATTCCAAAAAAATTCATAAGTATTTAATTTTCCTCAATGGGTAGCATCCACATCATATTGCCAAGTCCTACCCAGAAGGATATGGCAAGCATCCATATCAATGACTTCGCACACCACATAATCTTCATAGCTTTTCCCGATTGAGATTGGGACAACACTTTTGACACAGTAACAGAAGGGCCCTCCCTAATCCATCCCAACTTATATGGTTTTGGATGCGGTTTGGTTGGGAGGTTAAGATGTTCCACAAGGGTCTGAGATATGATATTATGATAACTCCCATTGTCGATGATGAGTTTGCAGACTTTACTGAGCACGGTATAATACGTCCGGAAAATGTTATTTCGCTGAACATGAATCTTTTCTTCGATAGTGTATAAGAGTTGGCGAACCACAAAGCTAACATGCTCTCCATCTTCTTTTGCAACTTCAACATTCTCCTCAATAAATTCCTCATCACCTCCTTCCCCTGTTCCACCATCTATCAAGTTTACAGTTTTTCGAGCTCTATACTCATTTGACCGATGACCGGGTTCACCACACTTAAAACATTTACCGGTCATTTGTCTGGAGTATGGATTTGAGATAGATTTTTGTGCAGGAACATTATTACCTTGTTTTTGTTGCGGGTTCTTTGAGCTGCCTATGTCACTAGCCAACACAGGTCGAGATAATGGGGTAGCAGCTTGAATAGGATTAACGTCATGTGATTGGGTCGTCATTGGCTTTGGTGTGGAATATGTTCTTCTCTGATTGGATTGCGTGAGGAGGTCCTCTGCTCGGACGGCCATATTATATGCCTCATTAACAGACCAAATAGGAGTGAGCGACATCTTTTCTTGAATATTAAATCTTAACCCGTTAATGTATCGGGCAGTCTATTGCTCAGGTGTTTCAAACAAATTGCAGCGCGCCCCTAATCGATAAAATTCCTCTGTATATTCACTCACACTTCGAGATCCTTGAGAACACCTTTGATATTTTTGGAACAGCTGTTGTTGATAATCTGGTGGTAAAAATCTTGCATTCATAAGCCTTTTCATTTTTCTCCATGAAGTAATGAGTCTCTTTCCATGCCTTCTCCTATTGTTCAGCGTGACCTCCCACCATGCTGCTGCTCCACCTCTTAGCTTATGTGTTACGTATTTGGCTTGACGTTCCTCTGGTATTTCCATCATATCGAAGCATTTTTCAACCTCATAACACCACTCAAGGAAAGATTCAACATCCAAGTTTCCATTAAAGGTAGGGAGATCCACCTTTGGTAGGTAATAATTCTGTCTGCGATCAAGATTGTTCATATTATGTTCCTCATCTTCGAAGTCGCTACTGCTCACGCTGGGAGGTGGCAGATTAGCTTGCGTGAAGGCTCTTCGCACAGGTCCAGCAGCAAGGTTATTTCCTTCGTCGTTGTTAGCCGGGATAGCCCCGCGACCAACAAGTTGCAGGCTAAGGTTGGCAAGAATATTACGGATTTCTTGAAATTCACAGTTCATGTTGTCACCTTGCGTTTGCAACGCTGCCCAGAGGGCGTCAATACCACGGTCATCGCTAGTGGGTGGAATGTTTACGCCATTGTTATTGTCGTTGTGTGCCATAGTGGGTCGAAAACAATGGAGAGGACAAAGTCGCTATCTCGATTGTTTGCCTAGGATCTTACGGCTCTGGATACCAACTGACGTAGGATGGAAGCTCAAGAAACAATCACACAAATTATAAGAACTCAAAGGGAATAATATTCTTCTTCAATATCTCCAGGATTACAGAATGTATGAATATATAGGCAACTCCCTATGAGAGTCCGCAACAGAAATATAAATGCAATGTTTTGAGAATGGAAAAGACATCTAGAGCCACATGGAAAATAAATACTTCATATAAATAAAAACAACTAATAAATGCATGGGACTTGGGACTTGTATTTCAGCTGCCTGCATGTGTGAACGCCATCAGTTGTTCTCTGAGGTCCCCTCTGTGGTTACTATTGAGTTGGTATTGAAGATCAGCTGAGGCGTTGCCATTGTTCAAGTTGCGGGAACCGTGGGAGCTGCTGGATCTTGAGCGCCACATTGCTTCAAGCTCGTTTTTGAAAGAAGCCTGCTTGAGAATTGATCTCAGACTCTCAATGAGAGCACCAATGATGGTAAGTATGTTACTGGAAATTTAATCTGAGAATAATGAATTGTTGTATTGCTAAGTGTTCAGTACAAAATAATCAGCGTGTCCCCTCTAGCTAAGGAGAGGTTCTACTTATATCGAGTCCCTAACGTTAAGAACATAATGAGACATAATAAGGAGCCGAGCCTTTATTTCTCTTTCTTCAATGGGCACAGTAAATGACCCGTAGTAATGTTTCCACCCGTTGGTATTCTGTCCGTTGGAGTTCTGCTCGTTGGATTTCCACATGGTATCAGGTCAGGTGCCTATTGACAACCCGGGTCGGTGCTAGCCCCATTATTCTGTTAGTAATATTACTCTAATGGTCCGTTTGGTTCACGGAATAGGCTTGGAATGGCATAGCATTCCCAGTAACAGACCTATTCTTCTGTTTGGTAACAATGTCTATTACTAGGAATAATGTTCCTAGTAATAGCCTATTACCTCAGATGAGGTAATAGCTATTACCAGGGCCCCCCTGGTATTAACTTATTCCTGAGTCCTCAGGAATAGAATATTTTTTTTTCAATTTTAACCTTATCTTTCTCGCCGTTCTCTCCCTACGTATCATTCTACCCTTCCCCGATTCCTTCATCATCAACATCAAAGTCAAGCAATTTTTCCTGCCACATCAAATTAAAGCATCATCAACATCAAAGTCAAGCAATTCTTTCTGCCACATCAAATTAAAGCATCAAACAAAGGTAAATTTTCAGAATTTTATTTTTTACCAATTAAATATTTAATTATATATATATATATATGTATATATATATATATATATATATATATATATATATATGTATGTATATATATACACACACTGCTGCGGCTGCGGAACCCTCCGCGCCGCAGCAGTTTTGTTTAATTTTTTTTATTTTTTTTTATAATTAGTTTAGTTTATTATATCATTAATGTAATTATCACAAAATTTATATAGAGTGACAAAAGACTCTAAGTCCAAAGTGAGGAATTCCGTTAGTAGTCATCGACTCAAAGAGTCATCTTAATTAGTTTGATTGTATAATGATAGACTTGGTGGGAGTACCAGATAATGATATGTTCATCTAATAATTTACCCATCTAATATCAATCAAAGTTTATTTAGTTAAGATTAAGGTTGACACACAGATAATCTTTAACATAGAAATTGGTGAAAATGAAAGAAAAGATTGAATTTTTTTTTATCTTGAATTGAATTGTAATACTTAGTTAGGAATTGTAATACTTACTCAGGAATTGAAAATGGATGGTTCCTTGACTTAGTTTTTTATTTTTTTTTTTGTTTTTAGTTTAGTTTATTGTTTATTGTTTTTTTTTTTTTTTTTTTTTTTTTGCTGAAAAGTGTTATTGTTTATTTGGTTTTGTTTTTTGTCATAGCAATGTTATTGTTTTTTTTTTTTTACCGTAGTGTTATTATAATCTGTATAAGTTATTGTAAGTTTTAAATTAAATTTGCAGTTATGGCTCGATTGCGTTTAATAACTCGTACTAAAAGAAGGAAAAGATGTGTAGCTATATTGCGTGTATGGTTGGATATGTGTGCTTCTGTGAGTTTATTGTTTATCGTGATGATGTCAACCTTGACAATTTTGTGTTCTAATAAAAAACGAGTGAAATCTTATATTATAAATACTTTAGGGTCTCGAGAATATATGTTACGAACTGTGTATTCGTGTGATGAAAAATGCATATCTCAACTTAGGATGAATCGACATGCTTTTGTGAAGTTGTGTGCAATGTTACAAACTATAGGAGGGTTAAGGCCAACAAGAAATATGCTTGTTGATGAGCAAGTAGCAATATTTTTACATATTATTGCTCATCACGTAAAAAATATGATCATTCAAAATAATTTTCAAAGGTCGGGGGAAACTATGAGTCGATACTTTAATATAGTATTGAATGCTGTTTTGAAACTCCGAAATCATTTATTCAAAGATTCTGAACCAGTTCCAGCTACCTCTACAGATCATAGATGGAAATGGTTTAAGGTAGTTAAACATATCCCCTACAGTTGAGTTATAAGTTTAATTACAATGTGAATATATATTTAATAATATTTGATATTATTTCTAGAATTGCCTAGGCGCTTTAGATGGAACTTTCATTAAATACAAGTGCCATCAGAAGATAAACCTAGATATCGATCTCGCAAGGATGAAATTGCAACAAATGTATTAGGTGTATATACACCTAATATGCAATTTGTGTATGTTCTTCCGGGATGGGAAGGATCTGTAGCAGACAGTAGAGTTCTTCGGGATGCATTATCTAGAAGACATCCACTTAAGGTCCCTAATGGTAAGCATTATAATATTAAATTCCAATTATCATGTAATATAATATGCATTCGTATTAAACTATAAACTTATGTTTCTAGGTTGTTACTACTTAGTTGACGGAGGATATGCTAATAGTGAGGGATTTTTGGCACCATTTAGAGGTCAAAGATACCACTTAAATGAATGGCGTCAAGGTCATCAACCGACAACTCCTCAAGAATTCTTTATGACTATTTTGTTTTGAGTATTAATCACTTGATATGATGATGATGATATTATATAGTAGTTGTTGTAATAATAATAATAATAATAATAATAATAATAATAATAATAATAATAATAATAATAATAATAATAATAATAATAATAGTTTTTGTACAAGGGAATTTATGTCTTTTAAACATATATTCTATTCCTATTCCTTAACCAACCAAACATTGGAATACAGTTCCCAATGTCTATTCCTTTAGCGAACCAAACAACAGAATACAATTCCTATTCTATTCCCTATGGAATAGCATTCCTATTCCCTCCAAATTCATTCTGTGAACCAAACGGCCCGTAAGTTTGCTGAATGTGATTAAGAAAGCCACAGGTAAAAAATGTTTGGTAGAGCTTTTTTGAATTTTACATTTTAATTGCTTGATTAAAGAAAATTATATTAAAAGTACAAATATACTTTTTAAAATTTTTGCCAAAAAAAAAAATACTTTTTAAAATTATTTTTCGAGCGTTAATTTATATATATTTGGCAAAGAAGTTTAATTTATTATTTGTTGTTTTAATCTCAAATAGGCATGTAATGAAAAGAAATTTATGAGAATAACTTTTTAAACTAGAATTTTATGGTGCAGTGGTTGTAAACCCGGTCTTCCTTAACTCAATTCTCTAGAATGACAAAGTAATACTGAGAAGATAGCAGAAAAAGTCAAGTGCAGAAAACTGTCAGAGCAAGCATTTCATTAATAACTGTTCCTATGTATAAGACTGGAAATAACAGTACATGTAAACTTAAATATAGGGAGGATTAGGATAAGGAAAATATTTGATGTAATCCCATTTTATATTCTTAACTTGTACTCCTTCTTTGTTATAATAATATTATTATTATAATTTAATTAAACCAAATATGTGGGAGTTGTGGCAATGCATGCAGATTGAGGATGCAGTAAGTGGGTCATGACTTTACAATACATGGAGCATGCATCTCCTAAATTTATGCTTTACTAGTTTTGTATTCACTATAAATAGGCTTGTTATTAACCATTTTAAATCATCAATTTGAATCACAAAGCATTCTTTCCTCTCTCTCCCTCTTTCTCTAATATATATATATATTATAGATATATTATATTATATTTAATATATATTATATTAAATATATTATATTTAATATATCTAACATTTGGTATCAGAGCCAGTCAACCTTTCAACCCCGAGGTATTTTTCATAGTGAATTATGGCCACAAATTTCAATATTGTATGGTCGGGTCCCAAATTGGACGGGAACCTCGATTACAATTATTGGCAAATTATGATGTCCACACATTTGCAAGCTCAAAATCTTTGGAGCTTTGTTGATCCCGGTCTACCCGAAGGAGCTGATGCAGGCGCTATACGGCGAGATAAATTGGCCTTGGGTCAGATTCACCAATGTGTTCATTATTCCATTTTTGGGCAATTAGCTCGTGCTCAAACAGCAAAACCAGCTTGGGACATCTTAAAGGTGTCACACAAAGGAGTCGATCGGGCGCAGAAGTCTAAGTTGCAGTCGTTGAGAAGGTTGTACGATAATTGTGAGATGACCTCTACAGAAACAGTAGATGCGTATTTCACTCGTCTTATTGATATGGTGAATAAGATGAGGCTATATGGAGATACGATTGAAGATGGTGCAGTGGTTGAAAAAGTTCTTCGAACTATGCCGATGAAGTATGACCATGTGGTGGCTTCAATCACAGAGTCACACAAAACCGAGCTCTTATCAATTGCAGAGCTGAAAGGTATGGTAGAAAGTCATATTGACAGAATTGCGTCAAAATTGGAACCACTAGCAGAAGAAGCTTTGAAGAGTCAAGTCACCCTTAATGTGACTGGCACTAATCAAAGAGGTGGAGGATCTGGTAGAGGTCGTGGAAGAGGAAGAGGAGGTTCTGGTGGAAGAGGTCGTGGTAACTTCAACCAAGGAGGAGGACGTGGTAACTCCAACCAAGGAAGAGGTGGAGGTAATACCAAACAAGGTAAATTTCCATTTCATTGCTACAATTGTGGCAAGTATGGGCACAAGATTGCAGATTGTTGGTATAATGAGGACAACAATCGTGGAAATCAAGCAAACATTGCTGAAAACACTGCTGAAAAGTCTGGTGAGAGTTCTGAAACTTTACTTTTAGCCAGCGATAGTTTTTCTGCTGATAAGAACATATGGTTCTTGGATACTGGGTGTAGTAACCATATGTGTGGGAAGAAAGAATTGTTTTCCGAACTAGATAAATCAGTCCGGTCTGAAGTAACGTTTGGCAATAAGTCAAAGGTGCCAATTTTGGGAAAAGGTAAAATCTCTATTTAGTTGAAGGATGGTACTCACAATTTTATATCCGATGTGTTCTATGTTCCTGAACTACACCAAAATTTGTTGAGTTTGGGTCAGTTGTCAGAAAAAGGATATAAGATACATATTGCTCAAGGGTGTTGTACCATTGAAGATGCTAAAGGAGTTTTGATTGCAAAGGTAAATATGTCCCAAAATCGACTATTTCCTTTGAAAATTAAGCATACTCTCCTTGATTGCTTTAATTCTGAAGTTTGTGATGATAATTGGTTATGGCATATGCGGTTTGGGCATTTTCATTTCTCTGGATTAAACTATCTTGCAAGAAAGGAACTTGTTTCTGATTTACCTGTTGTGAATGTCCCTAATCGTATCTGTGAGATTTGTTTGATTGGGAAGAAGCATAAAGATCCCTTTCCCGTGGGCAAGTCAAGGAGAGCCACAAAACAGTTGGAGATTGTTCACTCAGACCTGTGTTCGTTGGAGGTTCCCTCATATGGAGGTTGTAAGTACTTTATTACTTTCATTGATGATTTCAGTAGGAAAACATGGGTTTACTTTCTGAAGCAGTTCACTCAGACCTGTGTTCGTTGGAGGTTCCCTCATATGGAGGTTGTAGTACTTTATTACTTTCATTGATGATTTCAGTAGGAAAACATGGGTTTACTTTCTGAAGCAAAAGTCTGAAGCATGTGATGTTTTCAAACAATTTAAGGCTTTTGTTGAAAAGCAAAGTGGTTATGAAGTTAAAATCTTGAGAACTGATAGAGGTACAGAATATATTGCTTGTGATAATTTTCTGAAAGAAAAGGGTATTCAGCACCAAATGACAGCTAGATACACTCCACAACAAAACGGAGTGGCTGAGAGGAAGAATAGGTCAATCATGGATATGGTGAGGTGCATGTTGAAATCCAAGGATCTGCCTAAACCTTTTTGGGCAGAAGCTGTTGCTTATGCTGTCTATGTGTTGAATAAGTGTCCAACTAAGAGTGTCCGTGATAAGACGCCCGAAGAAGCTTGGAGTGGGAGAAAACCCTCTATCAAATATCTCAAGGTTTTTGGATGTTTGGCATATGCCCACGTGCCGGATCCATTGAGAAAGAAGTTGGATGATAAAGGTGAGAAATGCATATTCATTGGTTATAGTGACGCTTCAAAGGCTTATAAACTATACAATCCTGAAACTAAAAAGGTTGTTATAAGTCGTGATGTCACTTTTGATGAATATGGTGCCTGGGATTGGTTAGCTAAAGATGAAAGTTCAGTTGTTATTCCTGCTGTTGAAAATATTGTTGAAGAGCAACCGATTCCAGATAATGTCCAGTCTCCTTCACAGCCAGAATCGTCAGTTCGGCGATCTCAGCGCGAGCGCCACTTACCAGCTCGCTTGCAAGATTATGTTTTGGGTCATGATAATGACCTGTCTGATGAAGAGATTGTTCAATTTGCTCTCTTTGCAGATTGTGATCCTTTAACTTTTAAGGAGGCTGCTACAGAAACTCATTGGCTTAAGGCGATGGATGAGGAGATACGTGTCATTGAAAAGAATGGTACCTGGGAGTTAACAGATTTACCTCCTGGAAAGAAGCCGATTGGAGTAAAGTGGGTTTACAGAACGAAGTACAAATCAAATGGAGAAGTTGACCGTTTTAAGGCACGGTTGGTAGTAAAGGGTTACAAGCAGAAACCAGGTATTGATTATTTTGAGGTTTTTGCTCCTGTAAGTAGACTTGATACAGTTCGAATGGTTATTTCTCTTGCTGCTCAAAATGATTGGAAATTGCATCAAATGGATGTCAAGTCTGCTTTTCTGAATGGTTTTCTTGAAGAAGAAATATATGTTGAGCAACCTGCAGGATTTCTGAAGAAAGGGGAGGAAAATAAAGTGTACAGGTTGAGAAAAGCCTTGTATGGCTTAAAGCAAGCGCCTAGGGCGTGGTATGGTTGCATTGACTCATATTTTGTTGAAAGTGGTTTTATGAGATGTCCTCATGAACACACTTTGTATGCCAAATGCACGGATTCTGGTGATATTGTTCTAATCTGTCTGTATGTTGATGATCTGGTTTTTACTGGAAATAACTTGAAGTTAATCTCAGAATTCAGGGAGGCACTCATTAAGAGGTTTGAAATGACCGATATGGGCCTTATGTCTTACTTTCTTGGCCTTGAGGTTGTTCAGATGGATGGTGGAATCTTTATTTCACAAAAGATAGCTGCTGATATTTTGAAAAAGTTCAAAATGGAAAACTCCAAACCAGCTTCAACTCCGGTAGCTGAAAAGTTAAAGGTGTCCAAAGATGAGTGTGGTAAAAATGTGAATGTTACAGCTTATAAAAGCTTAATTGGGAGTTTGAGGTATCTGGTAGCAACAAGGCCAGATATTTCTTTTGGAGTTGGAATACTTAGCAGATTCATGGAGGAACCAAAAGAATCACATTGGGCTGCAGCAAAGCGAATTCTGAGATATGTCAAAGTACGAGTAATGATGGACTTTTTTACTCTACGAATGAAGCTGTGGAACTTGTTGGGTACACAGACAGTGATTGGGCTGGAGATGTTGAGACTAGAAAAAGCACATCAGGATATGCCTTCTATCTTGGTTCAGCTATATTTTCTTGGTCTTCAAAGAAGCAGCAGATTGTAGCACTTTCAACCGCAGAAGCAGAATATATTGCAGCAGCAAACTGTGCTACTCAAGCAGTTTGGCTGAGGAGAATTTTGGAATTTCTACAACACAACCAAGAAGCACCTACAACTATTTTTTGTGACAACAAATCAGCAATTTCGTTGTCCAAAAATCCAGTCTTTCATGGTCGCAGCAAACACATTGATATCAAGTATCACAAAATCAGAGAGTTGGTTGTTGAAAAACAAATCAACATTGAGTATTGTTCAAGTGAATGTCAAGTTGCAGATATCTTTACGAAGCCGTTGAAGACAGAGACATTTCTTAAATTGAAGAAAGATATTGGGATGACCAATATATCCAACTTGGTTTAAAGGAGGCAATGTTATAATAATATTATTATTATAATTTAATTAAACCAAGTATGTGGGAGTTGTGGCAATGCATGCAGATTGAGGATGCAGTAAGTGGGTCATGACTTTACAATACATGGAGCATGCATCTCCTAAATTTATGCTTTACTAGTTTTGTATTCACTATAAATAGGCTTGTTATTAACCATTTTAAATCATCAATTTGAATCACAAAGCATTCTTTCCTCTCTCTCCCTCTTTCTCTAATATATATATATATATATATATATATATATATATATATTATAGATATATTATATTATATTTAATATATATTATATTAAATATATTATATTTAATATATCTAACATTCTTACATGTTTTTGATGTAGACACTTTTCTGTGGACTCACATGATAAAAATAACCAATTTTGGTTTGCCATCTCAGAGAATAGAAATGAGGGAGTAGAATTTGGAAGTCCATGTAGTAGAACTCTTAGGATAATAATGGTAATAAACTGAAATATTTATAACAATAATGGCTAGTTATATATGACATTTGAACAATAACTAGACCAATATAATACAATTACAATTAAATCTAAACTAATCTCCAATGGTGAATGCAGATTTCTCTCGTCACAAAAAAAAAAAAAAAAAAAAAAAAAAAAAATAAAACCAAAAAAAAAAACTAATTTATTGAGATGAAATAGTTACAATTATCTTCCAGCAGCTAGTGGTAACTCCATATGATCTTTTATACTATCATATCCAGTTGTTGTTACACTGAAATTAGGATCATATCCCAAGGGAATTGATGGCTCCATAATTAAAGCCTGTGATTCCATGGAAGTCGATGAATTATTAGCCCAGGGATGTTTTATTGCTCTCCTCAATCCACTTAGATCCATTGCTACTTCCTTCATCGTTGGCCTATCCTCCCCCTTGAAATTCAAACACCTTTTTGCAAGTAAGGCAACCTCTTGCAACTCCTCAATAGTGCTTCCTTCGCATAAAATGTTGCCATCAAGAATTTTGAACAACTGATTTCCTTTCAACAATGAAAGAAAATGTTGAGATAGATTTCTCTCTAATTCTGGACCGTCAAATGATATTGCCCTCTTACTCGTTAGCAATTCCACGAGGACAACTCCAAAGCTGTAAACATCGCTCTTTTCTGTCAAATGGTGGGTTTGCATGTATTCTGGATCAAGATAGCCAAATGTTCCTTGCACCATTGTTGTCAGATGAGTTTGATCTTGAGGGACTAATCTTGACGCACCGAAATCGGATACTTTGGCAATATAATCATTATCGAGGAGAATATTTACACATTTAACATCTCTATGGATGATGGGAGGAGAGGCTGCAGAGTGCAAATAAGAGAGTACCTCAGCTGTTTCGGTTGCTATTCTTAAACGAGTCGACCAAGGTAGAGTCGATGTTTTGTCTTTGTTGTGGATATGCTCTGACAACGTTCCATTACTTATGAACTCATAAACCAACAGTGGAACTTCTGTCTCTAAACAACAGCCAAAGAGTTTGACTATGTTTTTGTGATTGATTTGAGAGAGCACAATTACCTCATTGATGAATTGCTCGACTTGGTTTGGGTCCATTATTTTGGACTTTTTAACAGCTACTACTCGACCATCAAAAAGGTGCCCTTTGTAAACAATGCCAAAACCTCCTTGACCAATGATTTTTGTTTGGTCATAGTTGTTGGTGGCTTTTTCAAGCTGCTTAGCAGTGAAAATTCTTGTTGTGCCAGAAGATGCATTACCCTGGGCAATCCTCTGTTGCAGAATCAATCCTCCATTATCCCTAAAGAATTTCTCCTTCATTTGTACCGATTTCCTCCGCCGATGTTCCAAGTACAGAGAAAAACCAGCAATCAGCAGCACTATCATGCCTAAAGCGACACCTGCATTCAATCAAAATTGACTAACTATGTTACCAAACATGGAAATATCAAATCAGGTGAAGAGTTTCTGAATAGGAAAAGATGTTTACCCAGAACTATGAAGTCCACTACTCTGTTAGACGAATGGCATGGTTTTCCATTATTATCTTTGCATTCATATTTAATAGGTAATTGGCAGCTGCCACCGCCTTTCCCATCGTCAAAGTAACCTGCCTTGCAAGTGCAATTGTAACCGCCTAGTGTATTGAAGCAAGTGGCGTTTTTGGAGGAGCAGTCGTTCTGTCCATCATATGCACATTCATCAATATCTGCACACGCAATAACAATAGATTAGGTGGTGTTTGACAATTAACTATTAACTGATAATTGATTAAATTAGTTAATAGCTGATAACTATTAATAATTGATAGTTAATAACTGATCTGATTGAATTAGTTGATTTAACTAACTGATAATTTTATCTGGTTGTAAACTTTATCTGAAAAGTCAATTAGGCATTTAAATTTTTAGAAGTTACAATTAAACCTCTAACATGTTATATTGAGGTAATGAAGTTTAAAAACTAGAAAATGCCCTGCTATTGCAATCCAACCATATTCCATGACAATTCGGCATCTCCAGCAACTAAGACTCGAGACTAACAATCGCTAAACAGTCGCTAGTCGCCTTCTGTCGGAGAAGGTGGTTGCCCTCAATCGGAGAAGGTGACCAGTTGGTCACCTTCTCAGGTAAAAGGCGACTGAGTTGTTGCCAGCCGCCGGTTTTAATCGCCCTAGATGCCAAATTATCATCGAAGATAGTTGGATAGGTGCTGGAATTCTAATGACCTGTAATAGCAGTTATTTACCCGTTTTTGAATGTTATTGTCTTAATATAACATGTTAATGAGTTTAGTTGCAACCTCTAAAAGTTGAGCATAATTGACTTTTAAGATAAATAGTTTATGAGCTTATTTGATCTTTTTTTGCAAAAAAATAAGTAAGGAAATTGTACATATAAAGTGTAGAGACTAGACAGTATATATGTAAGTACCTAGGCAACCTGGATGGAGATATGGATTGCCTTCATAACCCTTCTCACAAGCGCATCTGTATCCATTATCAGGACCTTTAAAAGGGACGCATGTGGTGTTACCTTGGCATGTGCTGCTAGAGTTACTGCACGTATCATCGAAGATGGCCCAGTCTATTACCATCGGCAGTTTCTCCGCTTCCCAATTTTCGGTAAGCATATCGCGGGAAAAGGTGAACTCATCCTTTTTCACCACGAACGCGTAGCTGCAATCAGTAATGTAATTTTTCGCCGTCATGTTTTGCAACGTCAAATTCACGTTTCTCGCCAACAGAGGAATGTCTGTCGTCTGACAACACCCGATTCCATTGCAAGTTCCGTTCACCACATCTTGGAAGCGGTTACAGGATGCTATGCACCCTGTTTGGTACGACTTTTCATTCTCCTCTCCGGAGATAGTCGCAATAGTGTTGCAACCCACGGCAACGAACTTATTGGCGGTCTGGTTGACGTAGAAATTTGCTAGTGTGATCTTTGTCCAGGTGGATGGGTCATCTTCATCGCAAGTTTGAGCACCGACTTTCGTGACGGTTAACTGACCTTCAACTGATATTGCTCTTACCGGTATATTACTGCTCTCTAAAAAAGGTTGAGGAGGATCATAGGAGGTGGTATTGCAAGTGATCAAGAAGTCATCATTCAGATAACAACCTTTGGTCAAACCAAAGGGAAATGGGATGCTTACGTTCCCACAACTATCATTGCAGTTGGGTTTGGCTATGGGATAAAGATTACTTTTTGATGTGGCGGTAGGAGCAAAACTTAGTACTGCCGGCAACACAACAACTACTACAAGGAAGCTCATGTTGTTCGACAACACTACAATTAAACGTTTGGTCTGTGTTGGATGTGTAATAACTTGGCCGGTTTACAGCTACTATATATGCAATTCCTTGCACTACTCTTGAGGGAATACAAACCAAAGACCAAGTCACCTAGACCTAGTCCAAACAACACGTTAGGAGACTTTTCTTCCAGTTCTACTAATAATATGCATTCTCAAATTCTAATATATCACTTTTACTTCGCCACATAACAAACAAATATATATACAAATAGTTATGCTGTGTAACCGTGTTCACCATGCGCATGGTGAACATACACGTGATATATCCATAATTTCTTAGCTGTAGATTCATAATTTTTATACTATATATTCATAACATCTATACTGTAGATTCATAATTTCTATACTATAGATTCATAATTTCTAGATTCATAATTTTTATACTGTAGATTCATAATTTCTATATTCATAACATTTATACTGTAGATTCATAATTTCTATACTGTAGATTTATAATATTTGTACTACGAAGACGAAATAATGCGATTGCGAAGAGAAAAACCTCGTTAACAACAAATGAAAAACAAAATTATGAATCTACAGCATAAAAATTATGGATCTACACGTTTCCACAGCATAATTTGCGACAAGGATATACGTCTATTTTTCTAAAGTGGGTAGATACCTTGTGCGTACGGACATTTAGCCCGGTCTGTCTACTAAACCATTGAGTCATATTATTTACATCCTCCCAAATGTTATGTTGGGCTGGAGTGTGGGAGCCCTTAAAGTTGGTATTCAACTTTATGGGAGAAGGATAGACTATTTTTATAATGTAGGTCCAAAAGTTTTCACAAAATTCAAGGGTGAAATAAAAAATGAGAGTCCACATAATATTTTTCTTTTTCTTCTTCCTTCAATTTTTATTTAAGGTAGCCTCATGTACACCATCGAATAATAGATGTGGATTTCTCTAGTCATCCAAAAAATAAAATATTACATATATTAAATAGTCACATCTTGAATAAATAATTTATTTTATACGGAGTATTAACAAGCTACTCCAAAATGCACTACTTGAAATATCTCTCATATGAGTGTCGACTCATATGAGTGTGGACCGGGAGTCAATGAATATCGTCTAAGACAATCTTCAATAATCTCCCCTATTTCTACTTTTAAAACTGTATCATACTATTATATTACTAATTTATAATTCATCACTATTCACGTTATATTCAAGCAATTTTAACTTATCTTCAATTCAAACGTGGTTCACTTCCACATTACTCAAAAAAACTTATTTTAATAATAATACTAATAAAACCAAAAAACAAAAAACAAAAAAAAAAAAACAAAACAAAAAAGCACAAAGAGGCCATCTGCGTAGGATTTGCATGCAAGTTTGTTACCAGAGTTTCAATTTTTGTAATCTTTTAAAGTAATTCTGATCTTGTAGAGGTGATTTTTTTATTTTTTATTTTGGGTATTGGACGGAGACTTAGAAAACCGAGTTTAACATCCACCATCGAAACGTGCCCTGACTATTACTTAAGTATGTAGAAATATGTAAAATTGTCTGTTATAACTTTTGACATAGTAATAAGTGCGGGAATCAAATGGGAGTAACTTAAAATTGCAATTGCAAATGTGTGCATAGCCTAACAATTATTACATTATATATTTTGGCTGGTAGTATTAATATTTATTATCATATGTACGTGCTTGACTTGTTAGTCTCCGCCAAGTAGACAAGTGGATTAGTGGATAGACAAATTGCACACAAATAAAAAAAAAAAAAAAAAGAATTGATACATCATATATATGCTTGACTTGTGAAGTCTCCTCTATGAAAGTTATACTAGATCGACTTACTTACATTACTTCTTCTTTTTTTCTTCTTTTTTTCTTTTTTTTTTTTTAAATATTTTTTAGATCTGGAGGAGGAATATGCCCAATTACTGGCTTCACATAAAAATATCACGCGAGTTGGGTGAACCGAAACAATCTTCAAACAGAACATTATTCATAATATTCTTAAGAGCGTTTTTTATTTCCTCTCACCCTTTACAACGAACTCTTGCAAGACTCGTCATAAAGTCGACAATTTGGTTTTGTTCTCTATACACACGTTGATTGTATATACAGTACTCTTTACTCCCTAAATATATATATGACATGTTTTAACTTATATATCAAGAAAAAGTAATATATGAACCTTTATTATTATTATTATTATTATTATTATTATTATTATTATTATTATTATTATTTTGCATTCAATAAAATTAAAACAAATGACGACATCACATGTGAGTGTGGAACGCGGTGAATTTATACACTCGAACAATTATGCGTTATTTTGCATGATATATGTGAGTGTGGGACAGGGGACACTTATTATATATTATTGCATGGTACATATAACATTATTGCACATTTGCACCACATATGCTTGACTTGGAAAGTCTCCATCGTGTACGACAATGCATTGGATAGACAAATTGCATGCGTACAAACAGGACCGGTCCTATCATTTTATAGGTCCGGGGCAGGATAAAAAAAATGGGTTCCAGTTAATATATATTTCATGCCTAAAATTTAAATTAAATAATAAAAAATTATTAATATCAATAACATTAAATAAGATTAACAAGTTTGATAGGGTTAATTGCCACGTAAGCAGTAATTGACGCATGCACGACCAAATAAAGCAAATAAATCTCTTATTGATCGAGGTGAAAGTCCTAAGTACAATCTAAATGGCTGCTCGGGTACCGACTGAATGCGGTCGGGATGCTCTGATAACAGCCTATCGATCGTCCAAAAGATCCTCACACTGTCGTAATGGCGGGTATTTATAGCCGCGGCGCCGGAGACATAAATTCGGTTTTCGGCCAGCCCGATACGTGGCAAACACGTGTCATCCTCCCTGGCGCCTTGCTGTCAACGCCAAGTGTCGACACGTGTCTCTCCTCAGCTCTCTCGTCTAAGGGCCATCGCTCGGGAATCGACCATGCCGGTCGGGCAATGCCCGGTCGGGAACCGACCGGGTCATCCTTACGTGACCCGCCCTGTGACCTGCAAAACGAGGGGAACAGAGATGAAGGCATACCGGTCGGGAGGGCCCAAGTCGATCGGGGTATTCCCTATCAAGAGCCCCCGGGAATAAACGGGGTGGGATGAAGAAGCCCAACCGTCGGCCGCCAACCCGACCGGCCAGCTGTCATTCCCCCCCAAGCCACGTGTCGACGACTGCCGACCTCTGCGACTGCAACGGCCGCCTCGGAATCAGCGCCGGTCGTGTCACGCAAGTGGGCTCGCTTCCCGCCTAAATGTTCTCCTATAAATAGGCCCTTAAGGCCCTCATTTGAACTTTCCTCAATCTTCTGATTCGATCGGTAAACTCAGAGAGTCCCGAGCGAAGCACTCAAGCAGATCAGTCGAGCAAAGGATTTTCAAGCTTTTCAAAGCCAAGCATCTTCAATCGGTAAGTTCTCTAGTTCTCAGCTTTTACTTAACGCTTTATGTTTGTGCGTAGGGTTGGTAGGTTATCACCAACTGACCCAACCGTCTCGAGCCCCTAACTAATCCCGACCGACCTTTAGGCAACCACCATGTCTGACTCTGATAGCCAAAACGCCTCGATCGCGGATTACGCCGAGGAGGTTGAACACATCAGCGACGAAGAGATAGACATCATGTCTTATTCACCCGAGGTCGTCCAACGACCAGGAAAAGCCCCCGAGCGGGCCCCAGAGCAGCGGGAATCATCAAGCTCGTCCGGGACGTCGGGGTCTAGCTCGAGCGGGTCGGGTAGTTCAGATGGAGAAGGCGGGGAGACCTCAACGAGCGGACGAGGCTCCCCGACCGACGGCGTTAGGGAGACGCCGACCGGGGTGATAGGGGATCACCCGAAAACCGTCCCTCGAGGGGATGATCAAGAACACGTCCCCGAGTCGATCGAGGAAGAGACGGCTAAGCCGGCCGCACCGGCGGAAGACGGGTTCGAGTTCTTGAACAGCGAGAACGTCGAGCAGCAGATGAGTCGGTTGACCAAGGGAGAAGCGGCCAGGATTGCTGAGAGACTCGAGGGTCGGGTGGAGTTTGACACAAGCCGGAAGCTCGGGAATGTCATCGACCGGCATCGGGGAAAATGGATCGGGATGCATTACGACTCCCTGATGGCCCCGATCGCCATTCCCTTCCCTTCTCTTCTGACGGCCTTCTTGGGGTATTACCAGGTCGTCCCGGCCCAGATCTGCCCCAACTCACACAGGATTATCGCCTGTTTTCCTCAGATCTGCGCTCGGCACGAAGTGTCTTGCACGATGGAGCTATTTAACTTCATCTATCAGATCAAGACTCTCCCGGCCAGCTACGGATGTGGCTTCTTGATGCTACTGTCCCGAGCGGACATGTGCGCGATCGAAGGGCTGCCCGGGAACAACAAGGGGTGGAAGAACCGGATCTTCTCGATCAAGTACGATCCTTGGATCCTCCCGGTTGAGCGAGTTTGGAGCACTCGCTTTCGTAAACAAGTTCTGTCGGCCGAGACGCAACCGCTCAAGGACGCAGTCGCTCGGATCTCGAGCGAGATCCATGAGTATACCATTTTCTGGACGACCGAGAGCCTCGAAGCGGCCAAGCTCCCGCCCCCTGTGTACGACCTGATAGAGAAGTACTTGCCCGTGCCGATGGGCGTGACAGTCGCGAAAGCTCCGGGTCGAGGCAAGCGAAAGAAAAAAGGTCTAACATCAACTAATTTCTCCCGATCCTAACTCCCCGAACGATGCCTTATTCCCCGATTTGACTAACTCCTTTTTTTGTTTGCAGCAATGGCAGATTTTGGAGACGATGAAGCCCCTCTTCCCCCGGTTGCCAAGATCTCGCTTGACAAGAAGAAGCCGAAGACCAAGCTGGCCGGGGAGAAAGAGATCCCCGTTGCCCGACCGATGGGCACCTCGACCGTCACCACGTCCGAAGGTTTCGTGGTCGATACATCGGACGTCTTGGTTGCCCGGGTGGCGGTCGCCAAGGGGAAGGAAAAAGTGCCCGAGAAGGGCGTGGCAAAGAGCGGCGGGTTGAAGCGCCGTCGGGAGCAGCGGAGCCCGAGCCCTGCGGGCGGGGTTAGCAAGGGCAGCTCGACCATCCTGGCTCGGATCGGGAATGCCGGGCCGGCCAAGGAAGACCTGAGCAGGCTGACCCCAACCCAGGTGGCCGAGAAGATCGGTCACGACTTGGCCGAGGTATAATCTTTCCCTCCTTTTCAATTTTATATGCCAAGTACACCCAGTCGGGCTAACATAATGTGCCTTGCAGATTTCCCGAGCGGCCCAGCTCCTTCCAGGTCGGGCCATGCTGGCCGATGAGGCCGATCGACACAAGAAGGCTGCCGCCCGACGACTTCAGGAGGTCAAGGGCATCTAGGCGGAGTTGGAGAAGGTCCAGAAGGACCTGAAGAAGAGTCGGGAGGATCAAGAGATAGTCGAGAAGGTCGCGCAGCGGGCGATCGGAGAGGCGGCCGAATGGAAGACGGCGGCCGAGAAGGCGACCAAGGAGGTCGCGGAGCTGAAGGCCCGGGTGGATAACCCGGACAAGCTGGCCCGGTTCCTTTTTCAGGACAAGGAATCGGGTACACGATTTCTCAAGACTGTCCGGGGAACGACGGTCGGGGAAGAGCTAATGTTGTCGTTCGGCCGGTGGGCCTTCAAAGCTGGCCAGAGGAAGATGCTCGAGAAGGCCCAAAAAAGGATGGAACAGGCACTCGAAGGAGACGACCTTCAGCTGGTCCTATCCGCACTTCCTTCGGATCTTCCCGATCCCGGCCCAGCTCCGTTCGACCCGAAGGAGAGAGCGGCTGCCGAGCGGGTCTGCTGCGGCCACCCCGGGCGAGAAGGAGCCTTCGAAGAAGTAGAAGATTAGCTTCTTCGTTTTTGTTAAGTGACACTGATCGGGAGCCCGGTCCCGAGTTTGTACCGGGCACCTTTTGCCATTAATGAAATTTGTTTTCTGCTTAACTTGTGTCGCTCGTCTTTATTCCGTTTTGCTTGTATGCTTGTCGATAGCTTAGAGCCCGACCTGTGGGCTTATGACCTGATCGTGCACGTTCCGACCGAATGGCCTACCGGCCGGTCAAGAATAACCCGACCTATTGGCCAACTGGCCTTATCTCCACACTTAGTTTGGCCGCTTCGAACGGGGTGTTCCGACCACTGGCCTAAACCATAATTCCCGACCTTTAGGCCTTGGAACTTGTCTTGAACTTTAATTTGGCCGCTTCGATCGGGGTGTTCCCGAGCGACGGGCTTATCCGACCTTGGGCATTTGTCGATTTCGAAGAATATTAGGGCACCTTGCTCGGGGTAATCCCGAGCGCGAGACCTATAATCCTTCACTAAGGCGCGCCGCTTTGGGTGTTCCCGAGCGCGAGACCTATAATACTTCCTTCATTTTAGCCCCCACACCATTGTGCGCTCGGGGCACGAGTGGGTGCATTAGCGGAAAGAAGTTGGACAGATCGGGGATTCTGCTGTAACTTTGACTTCCCCGATCGGTGGTCTGACCGGTCGATACATTCGCCCGGTCGACTGATGATTGGCTATTAGAGCCACGATGTTGAGGCTATTAAAGCCCGATTGCACACCCCTATCGATGAAGACCGAGGGAGAGGTGTTAGACGGCTATTAGAGCTGATTCAGTAGCTGGCTGTTAGAGCCGTTCTACACCGCTATCGGTCGGAGCCGAGGGAGAGGTGTGTTGGGCGAGGCGCCAGTCTTCAGTTTTCGTTGCCGGGTCTCGATCAGATGGAGGATGAGCAAGACAGACGACTTATAAGAGAAAATTCGACCGGGCCTCCTTATACAAACGGTCAGGCAATCACCGATCGTCCATACATTACCAAAATTAATTTACAAGCAAACGACGACCGAGACCGACTCGCAGACCGAGTCCCCACTTCGCCTAGTATTTACAAGAGGAAAATAGGCTAATGCCTAAACAACACGAGGTGCTCGGAGTTCCAAGTCCCCTCGATCAGCCGACCGGTTGTTGTTTCCAACCGGTACGTTCCTGGCCGTACTACCGCGTTGATGATGTACGGCCCCTCCCAGTTCTGAGCTAGTTTCCTGCCTTCCAAAGGTTGACTGGCTTCCCGTCGGCGTAGGACGTAATCTCCGACCTGAAAGTACCGAGGGTTGACGCGGACATCCTTCGAACTCTTGACTCTCTTCTGGTACTCGGCCATGCGCCGAGCAGCTAGCTCTCTCTTCTCCTCGACCCCGTCGAGATCCACGACCATCGAATGCTCGTTCTCTTCTGCATTGTAGGTTCGTTCACACTCGGTCAGGATCCACGCCTCGATTGGGAGTCGGGCTTCAGCCCCGTAGACAAGGGCAAATGAGGTCTCCAAAGTCGCTTCTCTCGGGGTCGTTCGATAAGTCCACAGGACGTAGGGCAACTCATCGGCCCAACTACGACCGGCCGAGTGTAGCTTCTTTTTCAGACCCTCCATTATCGTCCGATTGGCATTTTCCACTTGCCCGTTTCCCTGTGGGTAAGTCACCGACGACCAGATGTGGGTAGTTCCGATAGTGGCCAAGAAATTCTGGAAATACTGGCTTACGAATTGGCGGCCGTTGTCGCTGATGAGATGCACAGGCACGCCAAAGCGGGAAATCGCATTACGCCATAAGAACCGAGCGCATTGTTGAGACGTGATCGTGGCTAACGGCTCGGCCTCGATCCACTTTGAGAAGTAGTCGATGGCGACAATAACGAACTTTCGTCGGCCGGCAAGTTGGGGGAACGGTCCCAAAATGTCCACACCCCACCTTGTGAAAGGAATCGCGGTCGTGACCGGCTGATAAAAGGTAGCCGGTCGTCCGGGCATCCGGGCGAATAATTGGCACGTCTCGCAACCCCGAGTGAGCTTCTCACAGTCGAGTTGGATGGACGGCGAATAATACCCGATCAGCATGATGCGGCGAGCCAGTGATCGGCCGCCTTGATGGGACGAGCAGATGCCCGTGTGCAGCTCCATCATAACAAGGTCAGCCTCAAACGTGGTTAGGCAACGCATGAGTGGGCCCCCATATGAGCGCCTATAGAGACGACCGTCCACGACCTGAAACCTCGGAGCCCTGAGCTTGGCCGTGCTCGAGGAATACCATCAGGTCGGTGATCCAGGTGTCTTCTGCCGGTTGGATAGGAACAACCGGCAGTCTGTGAATGCTAGGTCTCGGGATCACCATAATCCGAGCGATCTTTGACATATGCTCCCGGGCTTCCTGGGCCAATTTGGACAAGATGTCCGCATCGGCATTATCCAGTCGGGGTATGTGCCGGACGGTGTATCCCCGGAACAGGGCAAGCTTTTCCATTGCAAGGTCCCGGTACGATTGCAATCGTTCACCGTTAACCTCGTAGTCGCCGGTGACCTGCCCGACTACGAGCGCAGAGTCTGTTTGAGCCCGGATGTACTCAGCCCCCAGGTCCCGAGCACACTGTAAGCCATTGACAAAGGCTTCATACTCGGCCTCATTATTGGTGGGATGGAACTGGTACATAAGCTCGAAGTACACCTTGAATCCCTCCGGGCTCGTGACTACCACTCCTCCTCGGGCCCCTTTCTGACTGCTGGACCCGTCCGTGGCTAGTGACCACCACTCGGCCTCGGGGTCCTCGACCTCGAGGGGTCGGGTATCCCGGGTGGTGCACTCGACCAAGAAATCTGCTAGGGCTTGCCCTTTGATGGCTGGTCTCGGTCGGTACTCAATCGCGTACTGGGTCAGCATTAACGCCCACTTGACTAGTCGACCAGATGATGAGGCGGTGCGGAGGATTGGCCCGATCGGCTGATCGGTCAACACGCGAATGGCTCGACCCTCGAAATAGGGAGCTAACTTCTTCGCGGCGATATAGAGGGCGTAGACGACCTTCTCCAGCCGGGAGTACTGGAGCTCGGGACCATGTAGCGCGTGGCTTACATAGTACACCGGTCGCTGGACCCCCTCCGGATCAGTTCGGCACAATACTGCGCTTACTGCTCGATCGGATACGGCGAGGTACACGTCTAGCCCTTCCCCGGGCTCGGGCTTCGAGAGCACAATCGGAGACATGAGGTACTCTTTTAGCTCATCAAAGGCCGCTCGGCATTCGTCGTCCCAGACGAATCCACTCACCTTGCGCAATACCTTAAAAAATGGTAGAGCGCGCTCGGCTAATTTAGAGAGGAACCGGCTGTGCGCCGCCAACCGACCGGTCAATTGCTGGACTTCCCGCACGGTAGAAGGTGGTTGCATGTCCAGAATTGCCTGAACCTTGGCCGGGTTGGGCTCGATCCCCCTCTTCGTCATCATGTAGCCGAGGAACTTCCCAGTTTGAACCGCGAACGTGCACTTGTTCGGGTTCAATCTCAGCTGGTACCTCCTCATGATTTGAAAACATTCCCGGAGGTCCCGAGTGTGGTCGGATTGGTCCCGACTCTTGACCTAGCATGTCGTCGATGTAAGCTTCCATCGTTCGGCCCAAGAGATCAGCGAAGAGCATATTGATCATCCTCTGATAGGTCGCTCTCGCGTTGCGTAGGCCGAACGGCATCACTCGGTAGCAGTACAGTCCGTCCGGGGTAACGAACGCTGTCTTACTCTCATCTTCATGGTGCATCATGATTTGATGATATCCTTTGAATGCATCCATGAAGCTCATTAACTCGGCCCCGGCCGTCTCGTCGAGCATTTGATGAATGCTCGGGAGCGGGTATGGGTCGAGTGGGCAGGCTTTGTTGAGGTCGGTGAAATCTATGCACATCCTCCAAGCTGGGGGGCTTTGGAACAAGAACAACATTTGCCACCCACTCGGGGTAAATCACCGGTCGGATGTGCTCGATCGCGGCCATTTTCTTGACCTCTTCCTTGACGAATTCGCGGCGATCGGAAGAAAGGTGTCGGGTCTTTTGCACGACCGGCTTTGCTGCGGGATCGACAGCCAGCTTGTGACTAATAACCGTCCGGTCGATCCCGGGCATGTCTTCGGGCCTCCACGTGAAAACATCGGCAAACTCCCGGAGGGTGGCCAAGATTTCCGCTCAGAGCTTGGGGGTAAGGGCCCGGCCAATTTTAACCATCCTGTCCGGTTGGTCCTCGGACAGGGGGACTTCCTCAATTTCCTCGGAAGGCTCTGGCTGTTCCTTCCGGTCTGCGGAGGCCTCTTTGATAATCGTGTTCACCCGGGAAGAGGTTCCCGCATCGCGCCTGTTTACGGCCCGGGTGTAACAGCTCCGAGCTGACTGGACATCGCCTCGGACAACACCGACCCCGTTGGGGGTGGGGAATTTCATGCACAGGTGGGGCATCGAAATTATCCTACCGACCTTCATGATAGCGGGTCGACCCAAGATGATGTTGTGGATGTTAGTAATGTTATTATTTATGTTATTATTTGTTATTCAGTTTGACTAGTCCTTATGTCTGACTAGTTATTTATGGCTTTCCTAGTTAATAGGATTAGTTTACGTTAATGTATATTAGGTGATTAGTTCTGTAATCACTATTGTATTGGAACAGAAACGTTGATCCTTATCTCATCTGGTATCAGTCCAGGATCGTTTCTCTCTCCTCTTCACATTCATCGATCGCGCTCGATCGTTTTTCCTCCACCCCAAAACTGTTCGCCGGCCAATTAATTATGTCGACTGGTTCATCTGAAAGAACGGTCACCGCCGGCGACCTCACCCTCCCAAACCCCACCGCAAATTCCCTCTCAAGCGCGCATCACTTTGTGTCAATAAAGTTGACATATCGTAATTTTCTTTTCTGGCGTACGCAATTGGTGCCCTTCCTCCGTGGTCAAGAGCTTCTCGGCTACGTTGACGGCGAGACACCTTGCCCACCGCCAACCATCCCAGCTGCTCCGGCCACCGGCGAGTCGACGTCCGATGCCACCACGGCCGCGCCGGTCCCGAACCCCGCCTACCGTGCGTGGGTCAAGCAAGACCAATCTCTCCTCTCTCTGTTGATTTCATCGCTCTCCGATGAGGTCATGCACTTGGCCGTTGGGAAGACCACGTCTCGCGCCGTCTGGGATTCCGTCGGAGCCGCCCTCGGGAGTTCGACACGCGCACGGTGCCTCAGCCTGCTGGGCCAATTCCACTCCCTCCGGCAGGGGAATAGCACTGCCGCCGAATATTTAGGCCGCGCCCAACTCTTGGTGGAAGATCTTGCCCATGCCGGCCGCCCCATCTCCCTAGACGAACAAAATCTGTTCGTTTTTCGTGGCCTGCGTCCAGAGTACCGCGCCATGGCATCCTCCCTCACCGCGACAGGAACGCCCGTCACCATTCCGCAAATTGCGGATTACCTGCGAGCGCAGGAATTCATCTACGCAGACGAGTTTCCGGCTGGTTCTGATTCCGGAATGGTGCCTGCGCCGGCTGCTATGTTTGCCGGGCGAGGCCGTCGAGGTGGCGGTGAGTCCGGGCGAGGTGGTTCCGGGAATGGTGGCCGCCATAATTCCAGCAGGGGCCGAGGAGGACAGGGACGCAACCGCGGTGGCCGTGGCGGAGCGCCGCGCTGCCAGATCTGCCGCGCGCAAGGGCATACTGCCCTCTATTGCTACAAGCGCTATGCGCCACAGCCGCAACCACAGGCCCACGTGGTGGTTTCCGGCGAAGACTCGGCGGCGGCGTCCTCGGCACCTGGCTGGTTTCCCGACACGGGAGCAACGGCCCACGCAACACCGGATGCATCCATGATGTCTCAGTCCGACGAGTACACCGGGGGTGATGTGCTCCGTGTGGGTAATGGGACAGGTTTGATAATTTCACGCGTTGGCCATGCTAATATCCCATCTGTGTCAAAAATGTTGCGTCTGTCAAATGTTTTACACGTCCCACAATTATCTGTACCTTTATTGTCTGTTTATCGCCTTACAAATGATAATAACGTGTTTGTTGAATTTCACAAAAACTGTTTTGTTGTGAAGGATACAATCACCAAGGCGGTTCTGCTTAAAGGGTTCACGTCAGGCGGCTTATACAAGCTCCCCGTCTCGCAGTCCCATTTCGCGTATCTGTCTGCCCGGGCAACTCCCACGGTTTGGCATCGCCGCCTGGGACATCCAAATGGTCATGTTCAAAATCGCGTCCTAAAATCATGCCCGGTAGCATCAAATAAAACCGAGTCATTGGAGTCGTGCGTTTCGTGTCACCTTGGCAAGGCTTCTAGATTTCCACTAGATAGGGTCAATCATACTAGTGAAAATGTATTAGACTTGTTATTTACAGATATTTGGGGCCCGGCTCCTGTAATCTCTACTAGCGATTTTAGATACTTTTTGCTGTTTGTAGATGATTACTCGCGTTTTTGCTGGTTTTATCCCTTACGGGTAAAATCAGACATTTATAAAATTTTTGAGTCGTTCCGTGTCATGGTAGAGCGCCAATTCGGGCGTTCTATCAAATCCATTCAATCCGACCTAGGAGGGGAATATAGAAAATTACATAATATTTTCACCCAACTAGGTATAATTCACCGTCAATCGTGTGCGTACACGCATGAGCAAAACGGCAAAGTAGAGCGCAAAAACCGGCACATTGTTGAAACCGGGTTAGCGCTACTAGCTGAAGGCTCAGTACCCCTTCAATACTGGGACTTTGCTTTCGAAACAGCTACCTGCCTAATTAGTTATCTACCAACACCAGTTTTACAGTTTGAAAGCCCATACACTCGCCTACATAAAACTCCGCCCCCATACACTTTCCTACGAGTCTTCGGGTGCAAGTGTTACCCCTATCTACGGCCCTACAATCGCCATAAGATAGAGTATCGCTCTGCACCATGTGTCTTCCTAGGTTACCCACCCAGCTTTAGGGGATATAGGTGCATGGACCTAACAAGTGGAAAAGTCTATATCTGTCGCCATGTGCGCTTTGATGAGTCTGTTTTTCCTTTTTCAGTCTCTACAGGAATTAACACTGCTGAAACAGACACAACGGCTGTCCCGTGGGCGGTTGGGCCGCTTGTGACTCATGAATCAACACCAAGTGAAATGAATATAAATGAAGTAACATGTACCAACTCCCGCAGTCCTACACCGATAGCTCAAGAGCCGCCTCCTCTGGCTCTAGAAGGGCCGATTCAGACACATACCGAGCCACCTCGGGCTCGAACCCGGAAGCCCCGTGCTCAACCACAAGACCGAGCGCATGTAATGCGACTGCGGCATCAAACACGGGGTACGGGTGAGCAGCTTCACGCTTTAACTGTGGACACATCGCAGGTTTACCACAACAAATTCCATCTCGGTCTTGATCGACTTGGGCGGGGTGCCGATCTCGACTGGGAGCGTGATTTTACCTTCGGGGTGAATGAGGGCCCCGGTAAATCCCGACAAGGGTACGCTGACCGGAATCAGTTCGCACTTGTCGAGCTGTAGCTTCTCGAACACGTCCAAATAAAGGACGTTGACACTGCTCCCAGTATCTACCATAACCCTCTGAACATCAGTCCCGTTCACATCGATGGTGACCACGAGAGCCTCCATGCCGTGGTCACCGCTACTGGGCTGGTCGTCGATGGTGAAGGTTATGGGCTCCATCTTCTGCCTCTTCCCGGTGTCTCGGGAATCAACGATGGCGACCGGGCAGTTCTCCCTCGGTCGGGAGGCATCATCCAATCCACCGAAGATCACGTGGATGGTCGGCTTGCCCGCCGGTTGGCTGCTCGTCGATGGATCTGGGTCCCGTCGGTCGTCCTAACGGCCCTGACCCGACCGATCATCTTGTTCAGACCGATCGGAGCGGCGGTGAGATCGTCGGTGATCTCTCCGATCGGTTGCTTTCTTACCTTCTTCTCTTTTCCCCACACAGCTGTCTAGCTTTCCCGTGCTGAGCAGCTCTTCCAATAGCTGGCGTAGGTGGACACACTCCTCGGTGTCATGCCCGGCGCACCTGTGGTAAGCACAGTGCTTACTTCTGTCCGGTCCATCTCGCTCGGGATGGGGGAGTTTAATGAGATTGCAGGACTGGGCGTACTGCATGGCCTCCGCCGTGGATCGGTTCAAGGCCGTAAACGCACCAGGCCTGGTGCGGGATCGGGGATGGTCCTCACCCGATCGGATTTCTGCCCGGCTAGTCGGCTTATGAGACGAAGTCCCGACCTCGACCTCCTACGAGCGTTTGACGGCGTTAGCCTCGCCTGTATTGGTGTAATCCGTGACCCTCCGGAGGACCTCTTCATACGTGCTCGGGGGGTGGAGGATGAAGTCCTGGTACAGATAACCCGACCGCAAAGATATATGGAGCATGTGGGTGGCGGTGGCGTCATCCATTTGTTCGACCTCCCCAACTGCGGCCTTCCACTTGACGAGGAAATCGACCAAGCTTTCCCCCTCGAGCTGCTTGGCCTTCTCCAGGTGCATATAGTGCTTCCTCACCACCTTTGAGGTGATGAATTTCCTCACGAACTTGATCGCCAGGGCGTTGAATCAGCAATTGAGCCCGGCTGCAACGTTCGGAACCACTCGGCCGCCCGACCGGATATAGTGGAGTAGAAAGCCCTGCACATGACGGCGTCTGACACGCCCATCATTGACATGTTGTGGTAGTAGTCGTTGACATGGACCTCGGGGTCCATACGGCCGTCATAACCTCGGTTCCCCGGGACCTGGAGGTCGGGCGGGTATGGCTGGGCCATTATGTCCGCCGTAAAGGGTGTCCTTACCAGGGTTGACTGGTTACCTCAGGGCCTTGCGGTGTGCTCGTCTCTGAACCGAGCGAATTCCTCCTGGAGGTTGTGGAGCTGACCCCGTGTCTCGTCGAGCTTGGTCATCCGAGCCTGGGTAGTTTCCCGGGCGCGTCGTCGACGATGAAACCTCGAGCCACTAGGCCCGGACGAGGCCTCCTGGCTAGCCTCCCTCATCTGTTCATCTCCCGAGCGCTGGCTCAGGCCTTGGGGTCCCAGGCGCTGTCGCATCGCCGGTCGGAGACGGTCGAATGCTACGGCCCGATTGGCTTCCTCGGGGTCCTCCGCTTGGGTCTGGTAATCTGGCTGCACTTGCTGGGCCTGCCGTGGTGCCTCCATCGCAACTGCACCCCCCGACCCCAACCGCAAACGAGCCGAGCGTCGAGCCCGGGAAGAGGGCTGATGCTGCGGCTCTACCTGAGCGGTCGCGTAGACTGGAGGGGCGGCGGCTGGAGCCGTGAATGCAGGCGTATAAGGTGGATAGCCAACCGGCGGTGTGTAGTACATCGGTTGGCCAGGCCAGTACCCGTACGGTTGAGGAGGGACCGGGTACGGATACTGCCCGGGGTACTGGGGCTGCGGCTGGAACGGCTGGCCGGGATGACCGGGGGCATAATATCCCGGTTGGATGTAATTCACCGGCTGTTGGGCGGCCGGGTACGAGGTGGATGGGTGCGACGGTGAAAGGTTGAGGTTGAGGTCCACGGTGCGACTTTGCTGCTGGGCCGGCGGATGATCGGATGAGCTGGCCTCATCCGCTTGATCGTCACGGACGATGTCGTGTGCCCACGGGTACATGGTGAAAAAGAGACCGAGTGCTCGTCAAACGGTAGCATGCTTGCACGAGTCCCCACAGACGGCGCCAAAATGATAGGGTTAATTTCCACGTAAGCAGTAATTAACGCATGCACGACCAAATAAAGCAAATAAATCTCTTATTGGTCGAGGTGAAAGTCCTAAGTGCAATCTAAATGGTTGCTCGGGTACCGACTGAATGCGGTCGGGATGCTCTGATAACAGCCTATCGATCGTCCAAAAGATCCTCACACTGTCGCAATGGCGGGTATTTATAGCCGCGGCGCCGGAGACATAAATCCGGTTTTCCTGCCAGCCCGACACGTGGCAAACACGTGTTATCCTCCCTGGCGCCTTGCTGTCAACGCCAAGTGTCGACACGTGTCTCTCCTCAGCTCTCTCGTCTAAGGGCCATCGCTCGGGAATCGACCATGCCGGTCGGGCAATGCCCGGTCGGGAACCGACCGGGTCTTCCTTACGTGACCCGCCCTGTGACCTGCAAAACGAGGGGAACAGAGATGAAGGCATACCGGTCGGGAGGGCCCAGGTCGATCGGGGTATTCCCTATCAAAGTTTTAACAATTTTACATACACAATAATAATCATGAAAAAAATTCTAGGTGCTTTCCTTCATGCAAAATAATAAATAATCGTATAAGTGCCTTCATAAATAAATAATATTATAATTTATAAAAATGAATAAATAATTTAAAATCGAGTAAACTTATAAACAATAATATTGTTATCATAATAAATAATAAATTAATTATTATTAAAAATTTATAAAACAATAATTACAAACATATGTGAAGCTAAAAATCTTTTTTTTGACTAGGAGCAATAAATTAAAATATTTCAAAACGCAATAAAAAAATACAAAAAGATATGAAACATAATTATCTAGATAAAATAGTTTGAACATAAATCATATTATAAATCATACATCTTCTATATTATTTATATGGTTTTTATAAATACTTTTTCTTTTAAATAGATAAATTTCAAATTTTTTTAGAATAATTTGAATACAATGACACATGATAGAAGTAGGGCTATTAACCAACCGAACATAAACGAACGGAGGTTGTTCGTGTTCGTTTGTTAAGGAATTTGGAGTGTTCGTGTTCGTTTGTTAAGCGTTTGTTAACGTTCGCGAACACGTTCACGAACATGTTCGTTAACGTTAATGAACATGTTCGCGAACGTGTTTGTTAATGTTCGTGAACACGTTCGCAAACGTGTTCGTTAACGTTCACAAACATGTTCATTAACAAGCACGTTCACGAACATATTCATTTACGTTCATTAACACTTAATAAACAAACACCTATCCATGTTCATGATCACAATTCGTTCGTGAACAATAAATAATCTACGTTCACGAACAATAATCAAACAAACAACACAACTACAAAACTAATATAATATAATATATATGTTTGTGAACATGTTCGCGAACATTATTAAACGAACACAAATGAGCTTGTTCACGAACATTATTAAATGAACATAAATGAGCTTGTTCACGAACATTAGTAAACGAACACAAACGAGTTGGATCCGATAGAGATTGGCGGCGCTGGAGTAAGCCTCGTTGAGGGTCCGGGGTCCGCTTACTACTAGTGCTTTTCGGGCTTCGAAGTTGAAGCCTGATACAAACCTTTCTATTTTGGTTGCCTCCGCAGGGACTAGTTATGGCGCGAAGTGCGCCAGTTCGAGGAATCGTTTATGGTATTGCATAACGGTAGTCGTTCCTTGTTTTAGGTGGAGGAACTCTTCGTGCATAGATGCTCTTACGTGTGCTGGGTAGAATCGTTCTCGCAGTCGTGTTTTTAGGTTTTCCCAGTTGAACCCTGGTTCCTGCCTGTAAGTGGGTCCCTCGTGGATCCACCAAAGGTTTGCCTCGTGTCCGAAGTAGAATGAGGCTACCTCTACACGACGTTCTTCTGGGCATTCTACCAACCCCAGAATCTTGTCGAAGGTCCGAATCCATTCCTAAAGGATGGCGGGATCTTCTTCTCCCGAGAAAGTGGGTGGTCGATGATTTGAAACTTGTCGGGCGACTTCTGAGTTTGTGTTTGGTGGAGGTGGTGGTGGTCGGTTGTTGCGGAGAGCTACGTCGCTCAGTGCTTGGGCGACTTGGGTTAGCTACTGTAGGGTTTGAGCCAGGGGGTCGTGTGTAGCGGGTTCCGGAGTCCTTGATTGTCTTCTGTTTGGTGCCATGATGCTGATCTATAGAGCCAATGTTTATAGTAATGTTGAGTTAGAGTGTTGTACCCTTACCTTGATGTGATAAGCGAAGGGAAGTTCTTTAAATTAGGTGTGAATTAGTGTGAGGGAAAATTTAGGGGTTTCACAATCTCACCGCGCGTCCTATGATTCCTAAATCTTACATTCCTGAACTCCTAGAGTTTAAGCCTAGTGTCCTAAAATTTGTTCTTAAGAGTATTATCCTAGGGTCAAACTTAGGCTCTGATACCAACTGTAACACCCCGAAATTTCGAAAACTTTTAAAACTTATATAATAAAGGTGAATTCTCATTAAATCCCAAAATCAAACATAAGAGTGCGGGGTGCTATGCCACATCCTGAGCTGGAGAACTCAGATGCACAGGCTAAACTAACTAAATATCCTCAAGGCAATGTCAATACATAATCATGGCACGCAGGCCGAAAGGGAAACTAACTAATCTACGCTCCGGATCTCTAGCGCGCTCCGGGGTCTACTCATCTGTGCCTGAAAGCCAAATATATCTGTTCAGCGAATGATGCTGGTAACCCACTCCAACGCGTTGAAATACATATAGATATATCTATATATATATATATATATATATATATATATATATATATATATATATATATATATATATATATATTATATGAAAACCATTTTGAAGCAGGAAGATATAAACTTAGGAGACTCTAGCTTTAAAACCAGGGATAGACTCGACAGATAGGGATAAGCACATTAAGCGATGATAGACAGTTATATAGAGGCAATATCATAAAGAACATGTATCTAGGGTCACCGTTCACTTTCAGATCATTCACATAATCATTCAATCATCATTCAAGTCACACAAGCATACTTTGGTGGCGCCACGGGACCAATCGCATGCCCCGAACATGAGGGTTAGTACATATAGTACTAACACGGCCCCGCAGCACCCTACCTCATACCGCATCATGAAGGGGTTGATCGCAACCAACCGTATAGACCGTCGACGAAATCGACGGCGGATCACAACCCTACACACCGCTGACGCGCTCAGTCGGTGGACTGTGATCCTCTTTACAAGGGGGGACTGCGACCCTACACACCGCTTGACGAACTCAGTCGGTGGGTCGTAGTAGATCAAGCCCTACACACCGCCTGAGGAACTCATTCGGTGGGCGATGATCTTCGGAGACTACGATCCTACACACCGTTGGCCCATACACTCGGTGGATCGCAGCCAACCGTAGCCCTACACACCGCCTGATCACTCATTCGGTGGGCTACAGCCTTCCTCGGGCTAATGGCCCTACACACCACCTGGCGCATCCAGTCGGTGGACCATAGCACACGAGGCCCATGTGGATCGCAGCCCAAGAAGTGAATCACTGACCGCAGCCAGGAAAATGAACCGCAGCTCATAAGTAACCAATTTGACCGCATCCAACTTCTGAACCGCAGCTCAGGAACTCCCAATTTGATCGCAACCAAATTGGGGAATCATGCATCACATAACACATAGTAGCACGTATTGGCACATTGGGAAGGGGGAGAAGTATAAATAAACTTACGTGTGATCATTCACATACTAAGGATAGTCCTAAGGGGTTCATACATCTTCCACCTAGGCTAACGGGTTACCGATTCAACTAGCATGCAATTCTTAAGACTCTTCTACCCTACGAATGGCGCCCGAAACATCAAACTAGACTCATGCACGACAAATAGGGTCCGTTGGGACACCATGGGATTGGGGAACATCAAACGGGGAAGCCAAAGACCCGGGGTGGGTGACAAACCAGCGGGTAGCCGGTGGGTGGTGGGCCACCCGCCAGCTGCCCGCCGGCGATAGTTCTCCGGGCAGCGGGTGCCCGACGGGCAGACGCCTACCCGCCGGCTGCCCGCTGCCGGGCGATGTCTTTTTGGGCAGCGGGTAGGTGGCGGGTCCCCCTACCCCCCACTGACTCTTTACCAAATTAAACGTCCCGGGATCCTTTGTGGAACCCGAAACCATGCTGAGACACTTTTAAACGCAAATAACGACACCACGTAGGCAATTAATGGATCAAAAGCAAGAATCATATTAACACATCCTAACATGACTTCTAAACATAAATAACACCCGAACATGCGAATTCCCACCCAAATATAAATCAAGAACATCACAATACAAATTCCCAATCCAACCTAGGGCTCTAATCCCATCCAAATCATCCAAATCATATTTTATCTCTATCATCAAGAAACATCAAGATTGATCAAGAATCATCACATAAATATCAAGAACGTCTTTTTAACATCAAGATCATCAAGATCACACATAAAATCATCACATCAATCAACACGATTATATCACGAATAACATAAAGGAATTCATCAAGACACAAGCATGTAGGGGGAGCCAAAGAAGGAGATTATAGCAAGGAAAATAGGTTTTGTTGAGACATGGGTTACCTCTTAGCCTTAATTAATTTCCTTGGCTATGAATGGTCTTTCTTTAAGATTTCTTCTTTCTTGATTTCTCCTATGGGAATTCTTGGGAATTCTTGTGTGGTGAAAGTTATTGTGGTGTGAGTTTTAGGTGCCTCCTATGTCCCTATTTATATATCTAGGAGTCCCAATTAGGGTCTAAGTGGTATGGATTTGCTAATTTTATTTCCTATAGGACTAAGGGATTGGCTTTAGGGATAAGGGCCCATGGACTATGGTGGACCCCCTTTTAGCTAATTAATGGATTTTAATTCCCTTTTTAGGTTGAGTAATTAATTAATTAATTTGGTTTAGGGGTCGTAACACGGGGTGTTACACCACTCTTCTTTCACAACTCGTGAAAGGTTTGCACTATCACTCCTAGTACAAACTATGTCAAGCTAGCTTCCTTGATCACTAAGCCGGATAGCTACTTGAAGGTTTTTCAACTCCTAGAGTTTACTCTGCCTCTATCAACGTCTTCTTCAGAGTTGAGGGTTGGAAGAAAAGATTTGCGTGGTTCTCCAACAAGTTGAAGTCTTGGCTGACTGGTTGAATGATGGATGATCAACGTGTATAAGATGCAAGACTTCTTCAAGATTGTGAAAGTGAAATCTGATGGCTCTCTTTGAAACTTCACAACTTGAAACACTGGTTTTCAAAAGTTTGGAAGAGTGAACTTGTATAAGGAGCTTTTGTATGAGTATAATCAGTTTAGTAAAAAAACCAGCACCTTCTTCAATGGAGAAGATGAGTATTTATAGGAGAGGAAATATCCATCCGTTGGAGGGAGATGATATTTCAAACCTATGGACCAGTGGGTAATGCCCGGAGAGCTTGGTGCATTTAATACTTCATTTAATGCGGTTGTACCATGTAGTCGTTGGTGGCAAGAACTTCTGCAAGTTTTGTCTTCTAGCTCTGAAAAGGGGTACAATGGCATTTAATGCATCTTGGTTAATGTGCTCCTTGTCCTTAGGACAACTTGTTCCTAGAATGATTTAACAGCTGAGACTCAGACAACATTCTTCTTGAATTACGAGAAGATGAATTGCCTTGGCAGTCTGATTGTAGACTTAACGTCTCTTCACGAAAGATTGTTTTTTATCTTTCGTCCAAGTTGGTGGCTGTAAAGGAGCATCTCTTCATTTGTTGCATAACCGAGAGGTAACCTTTCTTTAATCCTTCGATCTCCTTTCGTCCTAATAGACCTAACTAACAGATCATAACTCAATTTCGTGTGTTTGTCTAGCTTAACACGAATTACAACACGAGTTATGGCACTTTTCATCTAAGACGAAAGTGGCAACAAGAAATGATAAAAAGTTAGGGGTCTACAATCTAAGTTACATTGGTATCATCAAAATCTTAATACATATGTTCCTAACATTCATCGTCGGCCTATCCTTCCCCTTTAAGTTCAAACACCTTTTTGCAAGCTATGACAGGTCCCTAACCAATTGATGGACTTTGATACACGAAAATAACACGTTGATGGAGCTTATTTGCATCTTTTAAATGTTCATATGCCTAATTGACTTTTTATATAAAGTTTAGTGTTCATACTTTTCTCGTCCTTTTATATTAATATGAGTACAAGTATCATGCCCGCATGAGTAGCTCAACTGATCATAGAGGTGAAAGTTTGGAAAAATGAGTAAAAGTATCACATTTCCCCAATTTGAAAAAAAAAAAACCAATTAACAATACAAATTTGGAAATAAACAAAAATTTAAAAATAAAACTGAGTTAAAAGTAAACAGTTAGCCAATGACCTTGTGATCTAGTGGCACGAAGTGGCTCTTCCAAATGGAAGGTCATGGGTTGACTCTTTGCGTTTCAATAAGTTGAGAAAGTAGCTATGAACCGATACTACATTATTCTTACACAACATATAAAAGTGCTAATTAAAACGAAGTGCATATCATTAGTGTATATTCAGCCGGTAGCTTCTCCACCATTGAAACGTGAAGAGCCGAGTCTAGCATCTTGCCATTGAAATGTGATGCTAACGGTTACGCAAATAAAATAAAATAAAATTATTACACAAATAAAAAGAAATAAAATTATGTATTATAACTTTTGGCATACAAAGAAACGCGAGATTCTAACAAGTAAAAATTAGGAGTCACCTAAAATTGCAATTGCAACAGTGTGTATAGCCGGCTATGCACACTGTTGCAACTTGCAAATGCAATTTTAGGTGATGTATAATAAATATTAATAGTACTATATATCCAAAATATATAATGTAATAATTGTTAGGCGCCTAACAATTATTCGAATTGCAATTTTAGGTGATGTGTAATAAATGTTAATAGTACTATTTTGGTAAATGTATAATAAATGTTAATATATTTTAGATCTTCATTTTTCAGCTAGCATAGGCGCCTAACAATTATTACATTATATATTTTGGATATATAGTACTATTAACATTTATATGTAGTTAGACTTGTTTAAGTTTCCGCCAAGTACGACAATGCGCTGGATACACAAATTGCACACAAATAAAAAAATAATAATAATAACAATACATCATATATGCTTGACTTGTAAAGTCTCCTCTATGAAATTTATAGTATACTTTTTCTTGGTGAATAAGTTAATATACAAAATGGAATTTAATTTAGAAAATTAATTCCAACAAAATTTTTGGTACAAAACCAAAACATATATATATATATATATATATATATATATATATATATATATATATATATATAAAAGGATCAAATAAAAAAATTTTATCAGGTAAAAAATGCGGACAAGTTACAATTATAGATGCAATCTAAATCAACAGTCCAAATTGAATTTTAATTAAAAAAATTTGCGGTGGTATATTTGAAATTTTGAGTAAATAAGTTAGCTTGTGTTTTGTTTTCGAGTGTACATTTGTCCTTCTTCGAGTGCACATTTTCCCTTCTTCAAGTGTATACTTTTTCTTCTTCGAGTGCATCACTTTTATTTCAATACTAAATTTCTATTTTGAGTGCACATCTTTGTGCCTTTGAGTGCAAATCTGTTGGCCTTCAAGTGCACGTTTTGTAGTCTTCAAGTACATGTTTTCTTTTCTAAAAGTGCATAATTAATTTCATTCAAATTTTACCTTTTAGTGTCTTTTTTTTTTTTTTTTTCTCTCCGTTGTCTTCTAGTGATCCTCTTTATATTTTCAAGTGCTCAATCTAATGCCTAAAAGTGTATGTGTGTCTTACTATTGTGTAAAAAAAAAAAAATTAGCATTCAAGTGAACCTTTTTTTCCTTCGGTGCAAATTTTTTGCCTTCAAGTGCATGTTTCTTTGCCTTCAAGTGCACAACTTCTGGACAGTATTTGTTATATCTTATGCATTCTTTTCAATAACATATAACTAAATTTCTAATGAAATTTATGAGATTTACAAACGATTTGTATGGGTAATTGGTTTAATAACACTTAAATTAAATAACCTTCCTTTTTGGTACCATAAATTGCATCAATTGCACATCTATTTGCCTTCGAATGCAATTTTTTTGCCTTCAAGTGCACATTTTTTACCTTCAAGTGTATGGTTTTGAGCCTTCAAGTGCACCAACCGCAGTTTCGCACGGGAAGTGGCATATGCAATAGTTATACCCTGCACCACGACAAATATAACACTGTGCGCCCCGCGCCTCCCAAAACGACGTCGTTTTGTTAAGTTGTGTAGGGAGTTGATGCGATTATGTACATTATGTTATACAATTATGTAACAGCCGACACAGAAAATCGAAATTACAAAAAAAAAAATCCAAAACGAAGTCGTTTTGCACCAGGGCACAAAATGCAATGCGCCCCCTGGTGCACGATATAAATTGCCGTGGCATGTGCACCTGATTGTAAACTTTTATTTATATATATATACAGGGCCGGTCCTATCATTTTATAGGTCAGGGGCAGGATAAAAAAAAATGGGCCCCGGATAATATATATTTCATGCCTAAAATTTAAATTAAATAATAAAAAATTATTAATATCAATGATTTTAAATAAGATTAATAAGTTCTTAACACTTTTACATACACAATAGTAATCATGAAAAAAATTCTAGGTGCTTTCCTTCATGCAAAATAATAAATAATCGTATAAGTGCCTTCATAAATAAATAATATTATAATTTATAAAAATGAATAAATAATTTAAAATCGAGTAAACTTATAAACAATAATATTGTTATCATAACAAATAATAAATTAATTATTATTAAAAATTTATAAAACAATAATTACAAACATATGTGAAGCTAAAAATCTTTTTTTGACTATGAGCAATAAATTAAAATATTTCAAAACGCAATAAAAAAATACAAAAAGATATGAAACATAATTATCTAGATAAAATAGTTTGAACATAAATCATATTATAAATCACACATCTTCTATATTATTTATATGATTTTTATAAATACTTTTTCTTTTAAATAGATAAATTTCAAATTTTTTTAGAATAATTTGAATACAATGACACATGATAGAAGTAGGGCTGTTAACCAACCGAACATAAACAAACGGAGGTTGTTTGTGTTCGTTTGTGAAGGAATTTGGAGTGCTCGTGTTCGTTTGTTAAGGAATTCGGAGTGTTCGTGTTTGTGTTCGTTTGGAGAATTTAGATTTTCAAAAATTATTAAATAAATCTCTTAATTATAAGGGGTGAGAGGGAAAATTGATATATCACCCTTACTTATATATTAGGGTAGTGATTTGACCCATTCACACATATTTTAATTATTAGAGATTAAAAGTGTAATTAACCAAAAATATGTTATTGTACTAGGGACTTTCTCTCTCTAACTTTGCTTTATTTCCCATTTTCGTGTGCTCCCAAAAAGTAAAGCCCCTACGACTTGGTGCTGCAGGTCAACGCTCTGATGGTGCATTGAGCCGACGGTGTCATTAGTAGACTTCATCCTCTTGCTGATTTATTTTATGAATAAGTGTTAGATTTTAGATCATCTCCGATCGTTTTCAGAGAAGGCTTCAGATACTCTCCAGATCTGACAGGTTTTCTACCATCTTTTCCATTTATTTTGCTTTCTTTTGGTTCTACGTTATCCCTTTGTTCATTCGACTAGTTTGTTTCCTCTCGTCTCTCTGGAGAGTGTTTCCCTCTCGTATCTTTGGCGAGTTTTTTCCTCTCGTTTCTTTGGCAAGTTCTCCTCATAAGTGTGGAATGATAAAATGGTCAAACCAGAGTCAGGCTTGGCTATATATATTTGACCAAATCTGTGAAGAAGCGCCAAGTTCATCCAATAACTTTGGCTTCAAATTTGTAAAACAGTCTGCGATCCAAGTTTTCTGTAGCATTGCTAGGAATTTTTTTTCTATGTCTGACTGTAAAGAATGTATTACCATTCTAATGATCTGCATTGTAAACGTTTCTGCTTATGATTAATGAATTAGTCTTTTATTTTTTTTAAAAGTGTAATTAACCAACATAATTCTGAAGTAGTTAATATAATTACTACTTTTAATTAAGTTAATTATCGTATTTCTATAATAAAAAATTTGTAATACTTTGGAAATTTACTAAGTAGTTGAGGCTGTGACCTGGGAACTCAGCTAAGTGGGTACAGTCATAGAGTACGTATGATTCTCCTAAGGTCATGTGTCCAATTCTTGTCAACACTCATCGTATATGGTCTTCATAGTTCAATTTATCTCTTATGGGTAATTTGCGGCAAATTATTACATAAGAATGAAATTTATTTGGTGTGCACTCTCAAATAGTGACGATAAAATAAAAATTAAATATTGTAATATTATTCTAAGTTTGCTGAATGTGATTAAGAAAGCCACAGGAAAAAAATGTTTGATAGAGCTTTTTTGAATTTTACTTTTTAATTGTTTGATTAAAGAAAATTATATTAAAAGTACAAATATACTTTTTAAAATTTTTGCCAAAAAAAAATTACTTTTTAAAATTAATTTTGGAGTGTTAATTTATATACATTTGGCAAAGTAGTTTAGTTTATTATTTGTTGTTTTAATCTCAAATAGGCATGTAATGAAAAGAAATTTATGAGAATAACTTTTTAAACTAGAATTTTATGGTGCAGTGGTTGTAAACCCGGTCTTCCTTAACTCAATTCTGTAGAATAATGTATACACGATTATACGCCAAAGTAATACTGAGAAGATAGCAGAAAAAGTAAAGTGCAGGAAACTGTCAGAGCAAGCATTTCATAATGTAATTTTGCATTTTCTCTTTTTAGATAGATTAACAGATTAGTCAACTGTCCGAGATTACTGATTGATTCAGTTACGAAGTCAGTCAGTAATAATAAATCATGGAGAGGATGTAAGAGAAAGATAACAGCACACACCCAACGACACAGAATATTTACCCAGTTCGATATAGTGTGTATCTACGTCTGGGGGACGATCACATAGGCGTCCAATCCACTAAATCATAATCCAATGTACAAAGGTAGATATACAATAATCTTACCCAAGTGCCCCACACAAGGTACAAACCCAGTCTACACAGGTTTAGTGGATTGTTGAAGATGGAGAGCCATGCATACAGAAGTCCAATGAAATCCCTTCATTTGGAGAGCCCACTCTGATGCAGTCCACTTCAATGACGCTCTTTAAGGTTGTTCCCACAATAGTGTGATCACAGTGTCCTTTCGTTTAAGCAGCAGTGATTCTTCTCCAGTTCATCATCTTAATCACCATGAACATATTGTATTGAGAAGATGCATGACAATCAAAGATCTAGTCTCAAATAGCAGATAGGGAGTGTTTCTTCTTACTTTCGGCGTAACCCTAATTCTCTTCGAGTAAGGGTACTTATAGATTCTTCAATAAACACTCTCCATAGATGACTTTTATTGTAGAAGGTAGGACTATAAAAGATGAATGTAATCTCAGAAGATTAGGTCCATACCTTTCTTGACAATATACGCTGATCTTCTTTCCAAACTTGTCTGATAATACCGCGTAAGTCTTTTAGAAATAAGCTTCCTAAATCAGATCTTCAGTGTCAGTCCTTCTGTTGTTGCTTCTGATTGATCAGTCGTCTGTAGAGCTGGACGGACAAACTCTAAACCTATCTTAGTATGCCATAATAATATTGCCAATTATAATATGGGGTTTTTGAACATTTAAAAACACTAACAAACTCCCCCTTTGGCTATTATTTGGCAAAACAACTCGACTATATAGATAGACAAAACATAAAGAACTAAGATAGGTTATTATAGAGAAGCAACCCATGAGTCTGATCTGATTACATAGAACAAAAACAGAAACATAAGATCCAAAACAGTTTATGATCAAAAACAAGAAGTGATGCTATCAAAAACAACGCTCAGCCAGGGCCAGAAGGTACTCAAACACAAAAAACTCCCCCTGAGTTCCTACTACTCCCTCTTTTTGCCAATGATAGCCAAAGGTCAAGCATTGGAGGGAGTGTCACTATCAGACTTCACAGGATCAGCAGCAACAGCAGATTCGATAGGCTTAAACAAAGAAGAACGGTTGCCAGCTCAGTACGGGCCCCTGTCAGTTGCTTTGCAATAATGCTGTGTACTGTCTCAAGATCAGCGACCCTTGCCTTCAACTGTACGGAAAGTTGAACATCCTTTGCATGAGGAGAGTCATTAGGCACAACATCAGGTTCAGAATTGGATGGGGCAGTCACAGCAACAACATCCCGAATGTGATCTCCAGTCAGCAGACGTTTATCAACAGTATAGAGTAGCGTTGGAATGATCACTTCACTGGGCATAGGCTCAAGACCCTGAGTTGTAAGAATGCCATAAATCAGATTTGGGAAGGGTAGTCTTACCTTCTGCTCCCGTGGATGAATCAAGGTAAGGATGTGATAGTAAATCCATTTTCCCAGATCAATTTGCATCTTCGTTCCAATTCGAAATAAGAAGCCTGCCAGTAGCTTGCCAACCATGTGGAAATGTGCTGATGGGAGCCAGTTGTGAAGGGCCAGGTGATGTAAAATCACATATCTGGATGTGAGATGCGAGCTCTGCAGATAGTCTTTGTCTCCTGTAGGCCAAGATTATGTCTGCCCACCGGTAAGAGTTCTGGCCACCAAGTTCCAGTCAGTGACAGCCTCTTCTTGCACAGCAGTCAAACCATAGTATTCATTGATCATGTCCGGCCAAAAAACGTACCACCTTCCTCTGATGAAAATCTGCATCGGTCGAGGCCCAGTTAGGATGTCAACTGAGGCCTGTAAACAGATGGGTCAGTTTCTTCAACAGGTTGAACCTCAGGAGTAATGCTTCGACCTCTTGATCGTGTGGATGGCTTCCCTTTTCTGGCAGATGGTGCAGGTATAGAAGTAGCTTGAACAGCCGTAGGCCCCTTTTGCTTAACAGACGATCGCAGTGTCTTGAACACTTATTGAATAGGCGGATTTCCTTCAGGCTTGACAGCCTCACTCGACTTCCTTCTCTTCTCAAGCTGATCCACATCAGCACTGTCATCACCGGTCTCAACAACAACCTTTACTGGAACATTCTTCCTTTTAGACCGTCTTGTTTCTTTGGTTGGGGATTGAACAGGAGTCACAGAGTGACTGGAATCAGAAACATTGGCAGATGAGTTCCCAATAATATTAGAAATTTCTCGAATTTTGAAGGTCGTGGAGTCAGGATGAGCAGTGTCCTCAACAGTTGGAACATCAGATGGAAGTGCTTGAGATCCATACACTTCAGCCAGTATTTTATCATCTTCGCTGGAGGATTTAGACGGATGAATCACTCGATACGGTTGAGGAATTGAAGCAGATGGTAGGCCAGCAAAATGTCGCACCTGTTCCAGACTTTCACCTAATGATGTGGCAGTGTAGACTGGGATTCCACCTGTTTTCTCAGACTTATGGGGGCTAGATAGACCAACAGTTTCAACATTAGCAGGTAAGACAGGAGTGTCATCGGCAGAGCAAATTTCTTTAGGGTCATCAGCAATCTCAGCCAGAGGCAGAGCAATATTATCAAAAGAGTAAACAACTAAACTCAGTTTATTTGGCTCATCAGAGGACTTTTCTTTCTCATCAGACACATGCAAGACATCAGTTTTCACATCAACAGACTTACTCAACGGCAGGGATGTAGGATCAACATTCACAGGGGGCTTCTCGTAATCCAAATCAGTTAAATTTTCAGAAATAACAGGCACACAAGATGGGGTAGCAGAAACATCAGGTTTATCCGGTGAAATTTCTCCTGTCTGTGTTTTGCCTCTTTCGAGCAGCTTCGAGATACAGAGGCTGGGACTCCGCTCGCCGTCGAGAGACCTCAACAGATTCTAGGGCTCGTTGTGCAAAGTATCGAAGGAATGCCCCGGCCCGATTTCCATCCGAGGGTTCTGGAATAGACACTGGAGAAACTTCATCACTGGCTTCGGAAACCATCATAAGCAGTTCAGTCGCATCATCTTCAGACCATTCTGCATAAAACTCTGGGTAGTTGGACATAACAGTCACCAAAATCTCGTCGCGAAGCAGAGGGTCAAGCTTGAGTTTCTTCTTCATAGCAAATTGCAATAGCGTCTGAATGTGCTAAAGAACCACCTCCGGAGAATGTGTCTTACTTCCGAGTTTGATGATGATATTTCTTACAGGGTCCGCCATTGAAGAAATTTTTTGTGAGAAGAGAAGAACAAATCACTTAAGGCAGGTATGCTGAGAGAGAGAAGGTTTGAGTGCTGAGATGCTTGAAGATATGTTCTCTTCTTGGCCCGGTATCAAATAGCCTTAAGGGTGATGAACCCTAATCAATGTGGCTTGTCAAATATCATGCAGACGCGATTGATTGACACAACGGTACAGCTTCTTTTTAGGAAGGAAACGGAACCCAAGGAAATTTGAATTTCGAAAGAAGATTAAGATCTTTTAAGATATCATTAAGATGCAAAAGGTTAAATAATCCACTTAACAAAAATAGAGAGGAGTCTTTAAAGAAAGTCAAACCATAATACTGACCCGTATACACCAACTCCTCTATGACTGACCAACTGCTTTAATTAGTCAATTCTGCAAATTCCCAGAGCAGACCTGAGAATTTCAAAACGATTAGCGTCCAGTGGCTTAGTCAGAATATCCGCCAGTTGTTTGTCAGTTTGAATGTATTCCAATTCAATTTCCTTGTATTCAACCAGGTCTCTGATGTAATGATGCCTGATGTCAATATGCTTCGTTCTGAAATGTTGAACTGGATTCTTGGAGATATTAATAGCACTGAAATTGTCACAATAGAGTGTCATTATCCCTTGAGGCGAGGCATGTAGCATAACTCTAGCCATTTCTTGTAAAGTTCGATTCTTTCTTTCCACTACTCCATTCTGTTGAGCAGTTCTAAGAGCTGAGAACTCATGTGATATACCGTGCTCGGAGCAGAAATCTGAATATAGTGAGTTCTCAAATTCCTTTCCATGATCACTCCTCAATCTCTGAACTTTTATTATAGACTCATTCTTTTCCTTCTGAACTCTTATACACAGAGTTTTAAAAGCCTTGAAAGCTTCTGTCTTTTCTCTCAGAAAGTATACCCAGCTGTATCGAGAGAAATCATCTACACACACAAATATGTATTTCTTTCCCCCAATGCTTTCAGTCTGTGTTGGCCCCATGAGGTCTATGTGGACAAGATCTAGGCATTTCTCAGTGGTGATGCCTCTTACTGCTTTGTGTGGAGTTCTGATTTGTTTCCCAATAGCACATGCGCCACAGATTTTTTCCGGATCTATTCTGATCTTAGGTACACCTTTCACTGCTTCCAGTTTTATCAGCTTATCCATATCTCTGAAGTTTACGTGACCCAGTCGTCTATGCCAGAGTTTTGATTCATTAGATTTGGATAGGTGACAAGTAGTTTCATTTGTCAAAACATAAAAATTGTCTGAGGACCGAGTTCCTTCCATGACTAGTTGATTTGCTTTGTCACTAACTCTGCAGCAGTTACAATCGAAGCACACATTCCAATTTTGATCACACAACTGACTGATGCTAATTAGATTCGCTTTCAACCCACTGACTAGCAGGACTTCTTCTAATTGAGGTAAACCTGCTACATTCAGGATACCTTTCCCAACTATTTTCCCTTTTTGTCCATCTCCATATGTTACAGCTCCACTGCTAGGTTGAACAGCCATCAGACACTTAACATTTCCTGTCATATATCTGGAACACCCACTGTCGAAATACCATCTAGCATCAATTGTAGATGCAGTCAGAACAATGGTGGGGTAGCAGATAACTTCTGACTTCCTGACCCAAACCTGTCTAGTGAATGGTGTAATAGTCTTATTCTGATATTTTTCCTTCCTTTGATCTCTGTAGAAAAAATAACACTCAGGCCGAGTATGACCTTTTGTTTGACAGTAGTGACAAATAGGGGTGTAATATTTAACTTTGACAATCTTATTTTTGAACCTTGAATAATGAGATTGATGAGTTAATCTAGCCAGGCCAGTATCAGCAGTCTGGTCGTACCTCCTTCCCTTGTTCTGCACTGACTGAGATGACTGTCCTTGTTCATAGCTGTGATCAGCTGTGGTCTTAGACATACCCTCTTTGATGAACTTAGGTGTGTTATTCGAAGATTCACCTCGTTCAAATCCCAGACCCTTTTTATCATTAGGATTTCTGCCAGAGTCTAGAATCTTATCTAGGGTAGATGTGGTGTCCATCATCTGGATATTTTTCTTCAGACTCTCCAATTGCTTGATCAGTTTTCCTTCTCTGGACCTTATCTGAGTGATGAGATCTTCTTTTATGACAAGATCTGTATTCAGTTTCTTTAGAAAATCATCTCTTTGCTTCAGCTCGTCATTCAGATTCTTATTCACTTTCACAAGTTGTTCCCAGCTAGCAACAAGTTTTGCAAATTCTGTTTCAAGTTGAGTATGTCTTTCTTCAAAATCATCAGTTGATATGTACGATTCTTCATCTGATTGGTCTCCGTCTGACTGAAGGTCTATAGCAGTAAAGAAAGCTACAAAGTTTCCCACATTATCATCTGACTGATCATTTGAAGTTTCCTCCTCATCATCACTTAAAGTAGCTACAGACATAGCCTTTTTCCTTTTGAGATGCGTTGCACATTCAGCCTGTATGTGTCCATATCCTTCACATTCCCTACACTGCACTGACTGGTTGAGGGATTTACCTGTGTCTGTGGAACTGTTTCTGTTTTGTCTTGATCGACCAGTCTGAGATTGATTGTTCTGTGAGAAAGGTGTTGTTTCAACCTTTTGATATGAGGATTTGTTGCCTTTGTATTGTGTCCTGGTAGGCTGACCTTGACCCTTTCTGTTGAAACCTTTTAAGATTTTCTTGAAATTCTTGGTTAGAAGTGCCAAGGTTTCATCATCTATGTCGTCTGTGTCAGATTCTCGATCAGCCTCAACCACAAAGGCCACTCACTTTCCTTTTCTGTTGCTTCCAAGATCATCATCAGCAAGAACTTCTAGTTCATATGTGTGTAAGCTTCCCATAAGTTCTCCGACAGTCTTCTTTTCCCAACCTGTGTGTTCCTGAATAGCAGTTACTTTTATTCGAAAGCGTTTAGGTAAAGATCGAAGGATCTTTTTGACCACTCTCTCATCATTGAAAGGTTCTCCAAGAATTGAGGCTTGATTCATAAGATTCTGAACCCTACTGTGGAAGGTCGAAATGGTTTCTTCTTCAATCATTCTGAGTGCTTCAAATTCTGACAGAACCATTTGTAGCTTTGACTGTTTGACATCACTAGTTCCTTCAAATCTGGTTTCAAGAATTTCCCATACCCGTTTAGCCTCTTTTACTCCGGTGACAAGAGTAAAAACAGATTCATGCAGAGATCCTACAATTGAATTCAATGCTTTGTTGTTTAGATCTGAGGCATTCATTTCATCATTTGTCCAAGTCTCTATGGGCTTATCTTCAGTAACTCCTTGTGCATTCTGAATAGTAGGACGACTCCACCCAGTTAGGACGGTACGATAAACCCTGGTACCTTGTGCTTGAAGATATATCTCCATCCGAGCCTTCCAGAAAGAGTAGTTGTGACCATCTAGTTCTGGTGGTTTCATACTTGCATCCATCCTGAATACAAACAACCAGCCAACGAACACACAGAAATACTTGCGAAAGACAGAGAGAATGCAAAACTAAAAACAACCCGTCGGATCAAGTCACTATGTAGACTTAAAAGCTCTGATACAACATGTAATTTTGCATTTTCTCTTTTTAGATAGATTAACAGGATTAGTCAACTGTCCGAGATTACTGATTGATTCAGTTACGAAGCCAGTCAGTAATAATAAATCATGGAGAGGTTGTAAGAGAAAGATAACAGCACACACCCAACGACACAGAATAGTTACCCAGTTCGATACAGTGTGTATCTACGTCTGGGGGACCACATAGGCGTCCAATCCACTAAATCATAATCCAATGTACAAAGGTAGATATACAATAATCTTACCCAAGTGCCCCACACAAGGTACAAACCCAGTCTACACAGGTTTAGTGGATTGTTGAAGATGGAGAGCCATGCATACAGAAGTCCAATGAAATCCCTTCACTTGGAGAGCCCACTCTGATGCAGTCCACTTCAATGACGCTCTTTATGGTTGTTCCCACAACAGTGTGATCACAGTGTCTTTTCATTTAAGCAGCAGTGATTCTTCTCCAGTTCATCATCTTAATCACCATGAACATATTGTATTGAGAAGATGCATGACAATCAAAGATCTAGTCTCAAATAGCAGATAGGGAGTGTTTCTTCTTACTTTCGGCGTAACCCTAATTCTCTTCGAGTAAGGGTACTTATAGATTCTTCAATAAACACTCTCCATAGATGACTTTGATTGTAGAAGGTAGGACTATAAATGAGGAATGTAATCTCAGAAGATTAGGTCCATACCTTTCTTGACAATATACGCTGATCTTCTTTCCAAACTTGTCTGATAATACCGCGTAAGTCTTTTATAAATCAGCTTCCTAAATCAGATCTTCAGTGTCAGTCCTTCTGTTGTTGCTTCTGATTGATCAGTCGTCTGTAGAGCTGGACGGACAAAATCTAAACCTATCTTAGTATGTCATAATAATATTGCCAATTATAATATGGGATTTTTGAACATTTAAAAACACTAACACATAATAACTGTTCCTATATATAGACTGGAAATCACAGTAAATGTAAACTTAAATATAGGGAGGATTAGGATAAGGAAAATATTTGATGTACTCCTATTTTATACTCTCAACTTGTACTCCTTCTCACATGTTCTTGATGTAGACACTTTTCTGTAGACCCACAAGATGCAAATAATTAATCTTGGTTTGCCACCTCAGAGAGTAGAATTTGGAAGTCCATGTAGTAGTACTCTTACGATAATAATGGTAATAAACTGAAATATTTATAACAATGGCTAGTGATATATGACATTTGAACCATAACTAGACCAATATAATACAATTACAATTAAATCTAAACTGATTTCTAATAGTAAATGCATATTTCTCTCGTCATACAAAAAAAAAAAAAAAACTAATTTATTGAGATGAACTAGTTACAATTATCTTCCAGCAGCTAGTGGTAACTCCATATGATCTTTTATACTATCATATCCAGTTGTTGTTACACTAAAATTAGGATCATATCCCAAGGAAATTGATGGCTCCATAATTAAAGCCTGTGATTCCATGGAAGTCGATGATTTATTAGCCCAGGGATGTTTTACTGCTCTCCTCAACCCACTTAGTTCCATTGCTACTTCCTTCATCGTCGGCCTATCCTCCCCCTTGAAATTCAAACACCTTTTTGCAAGTAAGGCAACCTCTTGCAACTCCTCAGTAGTACTTCCTTCGCATAAAATGTTGCCATCAAGAATCTTGAACAACTGATTTCCTTTCAACAATGAAAGAAAATGTTGAGATAGATTTCTCTCTAATTCTGGGCCGTCAAAAGATATTGCCCTCTTACTCGTTAGCAATTCCACGAGGACAACTCCAAAGCTGTAAACATCGCTCTTTTCTGTCAAATGGTGAGTTTGCATGTATTCTGGATCAAGATAGCCAAATGTTCCTTGCACCATTGTTGTCAGTTGAGTTTGATCTTGAGGGACTAATCTTGACGCACCGAAATCGGATACTTTGGAAATATAATCATTATCGAGGAGAATATTTACAGATTTAACATCTCTATGGATGATGGGAGGAGAGGCTGCAGAGTGCAAATAAGAGAGTACCTCAGCTGTTTCGGTAGCTATTCTTAAACGAGTCGACCAAGATAGAGTCGATGTTTTGTCTTTGTTGTGGATATGCTCTGACAACGTTCCATTACTTATGAACTCATAAACCAACAGTGGAACTTCTGTCTCTAAACAACAGCCAAAGAGTTTGACTATGTTTTTGTGATTGATTTGAGAGAGCACAATTACCTCATTGATGAATTGCTCGACTTGGTTTGGGTCCATTATTTTGGACTTTTTAACAGCTACTACTCGACCATCAAAAAGGTGCCCTTTGTAAACAATGCCAAAACCTCCTTGACCAATGATTTTTGTTTGGTCATAGTTGTTGGTGGCTTTTTCAAGCTCCTTAGCAGTGAAAATTCTTGTTGTGCCAGAAGATGCACTGCCTTGGGCAATCCTTTGTTGCAGAATCAATCCTCCATTCTCCCTAAAGAATTTCTCCTTCATTTGTACTGATTTCCTCCGCCGATGTCCCAAGTACAGAGAAAAACCAGCGATCAGCAGCACTATCATGCCTAAAGCGACACCTGCATTCAATCAAAATTGACTAACTATGTTACCAAACATGGAATATCAAATCAGGTGAAGAGTTTCTGAATAGGAAAATATGTTTACCCAGAACTATGAAGTCCACTACTCTGTTAGACGAATGGCATGGTTTTCCATTATTATCTTTGCATTCATATTTAATAGGTAATTGGCAGCTGCCACCGCCTTTCCCATCATCAAAGTAACCTGCCTTGCAAGTGCAATTGTAACCGCCTAGTGTATTGAAGCAAGTGGCATTTTTGGAGGAGCAGTCGTTCTGTCCATCATATGCACATTCATCAATATCTGCACCCGCAATAACAAGAGATTAGGTGGTGTTTGACAATTAACTATTAACTAATAATTGATGGAGTTAGTTAATAGCTGATAACTATTAATAATTGATAGTTGATAACTGATCTGATTGAGTTAGTTGATTTAACTAACTGATAATTTTATCTGGTTGTAAACTTTATCTGAAAAGTCAATTAGGCATTTAAATTTTTAGAAGTTACAATTAAACCTCTAACATGTTATATTGAGGTAATGAAGTTTAAAAACTAGAAAATGCCCTGCTATTGCAATCCAACCATATTCCATGACAATTCGGCATCTCCAGCAACTAAGACTCGAGACTAACAATCGCTAAACAGTCGCTAGTCGCCTTCTGTCGGAGAAGGTGGTTGCCCTCAATCGGAGAAGGTGACCAGTTGGTCACCTTCTCAGGTAAAAGGCGACTGAGTTGTTGCCAGCCGCCGGTTTTAATCGCCCTAGATGCCAAATTATCATCGAAGATAGTTGGATAGGTGCTGGAATTCTAATGACCTGTAATAGCAGTTATTTACCCGTTTTTGAATGTTATTGTCTTAATATAACATGTTAATGAGTTTAGTTGCAACCTCTAAAAGTTGAGCATAATTGACTTTTAAGATAAATAGTTTATGAGCTTATTTGATCTTTTTTTGCAAAAAAATAAGTAAGGAAATTGTACATATAAAGTGTAGAGACTAGACAGTATATATGTAAGTACCTAGGCAACCTGGATGGAGATATGGATTGCCTTCATAACCCTTCTCACAAGCGCATCTGTATCCATTATCAGGACCTTTAAAAGGGACGCATGTGGTGTTACCTTGGCATGTGCTGCTAGAGTTACTGCACGTATCATCGAAGATGGCCCAGTCTATTACCATCGGCAGTTTCTCCGCTTCCCAATTTTCGGTAAGCATATCGCGGGAAAAGGTGAACTCATCCTTTTTCACCACGAACGCGTAGCTGCAATCAGTAATGTAATTTTTCGCCGTCATGTTTTGCAACGTCAAATTCACGTTTCTCGCCAACAGAGGAATGTCTGTCGTCTGACAACACCCGATTCCATTGCAAGTTCCGTTCACCACATCTTGGAAGCGGTTACAGGATGCTATGCACCCTGTTTGGTACGACTTTTCATTCTCCTCTCCGGAGATAGTCGCAATAGTGTTGCAACCCACGGCAACGAACTTATTGGCGGTCTGGTTGACGTAGAAATTTGCTAGTGTGATCTTTGTCCAGGTGGATGGGTCATCTTCATCGCAAGTTTGAGCACCGACTTTCGTGACGGTTAACTGACCTTCAACTGATATTGCTCTTACCGGTATATTACTGCTCTCTAAAAAAGGTTGAGGAGGATCATAGGAGGTGGTATTGCAAGTGATCAAGAAGTCATCATTCAGATAACAACCTTTGGTCAAACCAAAGGGAAATGGGATGCTTACGTTCCCACAACTATCATTGCAGTTGGGTTTGGCTATGGGATAAAGATTACTTTTTGATGTGGCGGTAGGAGCAAAACTTAGTACTGCCGGCAACACAACAACTACTACAAGGAAGCTCATGTTGTTCGACAACACTACAATTAAACGTTTGGTCTGTGTTGGATGTGTAATAACTTGGCCGGTTTACAGCTACTATATATGCAATTCCTTGCACTACTCTTGAGGGAATACAAACCAAAGACCAAGTCACCTAGACCTAGTCCAAACAACACGTTAGGAGACTTTTCTTCCAGTTCTACTAATAATATGCATTCTCAAATTCTAATATATCACTTTTACTTCGCCACATAACAAACAAATATATATACAAATAGTTATGCTGTGTAACCGTGTTCACCATGCGCATGGTGAACATACACGTGATATATCCATAATTTCTTAGCTGTAGATTCATAATTTTTATACTATATATTCATAACATCTATACTGTAGATTCATAATTTCTATACTATAGATTCATAATTTCTAGATTCATAATTTTTATACTGTAGATTCATAATTTCTATATTCATAACATTTATACTGTAGATTCATAATTTCTATACTGTAGATTTATAATATTTGTACTACGAAGACGAAATAATGCGATTGCGAAGAGAAAAACCTCGTTAACAACAAATGAAAAACAAAATTATGAATCTACAGCATAAAAATTATGGATCTACACGTTTCCACAGCATAATTTGCGACAAGGATATACGTCTATTTTTCTAAAGTGGGTAGATACCTTGTGCGTACGGACATTTAGCCCGGTCTGTCTACTAAACCATTGAGTCATATTATTTACATCCTCCCAAATGTTATGTTGGGCTGGAGTGTGGGAGCCCTTAAAGTTGGTATTCAACTTTATGGGAGAAGGATAGACTATTTTTATAATGTAGGTCCAAAAGTTTTCACAAAATTCAAGGGTGAAATAAAAAATGAGAGTCCACATAATATTTTTCTTTTTCTTCTTCCTTCAATTTTTATTTAAGGTAGCCTCATGTACACCATCGAATAATAGATGTGGATTTCTCTAGTCATCCAAAAAATAAAATATTACATATATTAAATAGTCACATCTTGAATAAATAATTTATTTTATACGGAGTATTAACAAGCTACTCCAAAATGCACTACTTGAAATATCTCTCATATGAGTGTCGACTCATATGAGTGTGGACCGGGAGTCAATGAATATCGTCTAAGACAATCTTCAATAATCTCCCCTATTTCTACTTTTAAAACTGTATCATACTATTATATTACTAATTTATAATTCATCACTATTCACGTTATATTCAAGCAATTTTAACTTATCTTCAATTCAAACGTGGTTCACTTCCACATTACTCAAAAAAACTTATTTTAATAATAATACTAATAAAACCAAAAAACAAAAAACAAAAAAAAAAAAACAAAACAAAAAAGCACAAAGAGGCCATCTGCGTAGGATTTGCATGCAAGTTTGTTACCAGAGTTTCAATTTTTGTAATCTTTTAAAGTAATTCTGATCTTGTAGAGGTGATTTTTTTATTTTTTATTTTGGGTATTGGACGGAGACTTAGAAAACCGAGTTTAACATCCACCATCGAAACGTGCCCTGACTATTACTTAAGTATGTAGAAATATGTAAAATTGTCTGTTATAACTTTTGACATAGTAATAAGTGCGGGAATCAAATGGGAGTAACTTAAAATTGCAATTGCAAATGTGTGCATAGCCTAACAATTATTACATTATATATTTTGGCTGGTAGTATTAATATTTATTATCATATGTACGTGCTTGACTTGTTAGTCTCCGCCAAGTAGACAAGTGGATTAGTGGATAGACAAATTGCACACAAATAAAAAAAAAAAAAAAAAGAATTGATACATCATATATATGCTTGACTTGTGAAGTCTCCTCTATGAAAGTTATACTAGATCGACTTACTTACATTACTTCTTCTTTTTTTCTTCTTTTTTTCTTTTTTTTTTTTTAAATATTTTTTAGATCTGGAGGAGGAATATGCCCAATTACTGGCTTCACATAAAAATATCACGCGAGTTGGGTGAACCGAAACAATCTTCAAACAGAACATTATTCATAATATTCTTAAGAGCGTTTTTTATTTCCTCTCACCCTTTACAACGAACTCTTGCAAGACTCGTCATAAAGTCGACAATTTGGTTTTGTTCTCTATACACACGTTGATTGTATATACAGTACTCTTTACTCCCTAAATATATATATGACATGTTTTAACTTATATATCAAGAAAAAGTAATATATGAACCTTTATTATTATTATTATTATTATTATTATTATTATTATTATTATTATTATTTTGCATTCAATAAAATTAAAACAAATGACGACATCACATGTGAGTGTGGAACGCGGTGAATTTATACACTCGAACAATTATGCGTTATTTTGCATGATATATGTGAGTGTGGGACAGGGGACACTTATTATATATTATTGCATGGTACATATAACATTATTGCACATTTGCACCACATATGCTTGACTTGGAAAGTCTCCATCGTGTACGACAATGCATTGGATAGACAAATTGCATGCGTACAAACAGGACCGGTCCTATCATTTTATAGGTCCGGGGCAGGATAAAAAAATGGGTTCCAGTTAATATATATTTCATGCCTAAAATTTAAATTAAATAATAAAAAATTATTAATATCAATAACATTAAATAAGATTAACAAGTTTGATAGGGTTAATTGCCACGTAAGCAGTAATTGACGCATGCACGACCAAATAAAGCAAATAAATCTCTTATTGATCGAGGTGAAAGTCCTAAGTACAATCTAAATGGCTGCTCGGGTACCGACTGAATGCGGTCGGGATGCTCTGATAACAGCCTATCGATCGTCCAAAAGATCCTCACACTGTCGTAATGGCGGGTATTTATAGCCGCGGCGCCGGAGACATAAATTCGGTTTTCGGCCAGCCCGACACGTGGCAAACACGTGTCATCCTCCCTGGCGCCTTGCTGTCAACGCCAAGTGTCGACACGTGTCTCTCCTCAGCTCTCTCGTCTAAGGGCCATCGCTCGGGAATCGACCATGCCGGTCGGGCAATGCCCGGTCGGGAACCGACCGGGTCATCCTTACGTGACCCGCCCTGTGACCTGCAAAACGAGGGGAACAGAGATGAAGGCATACCGGTCGGGAGGGCCCAAGTCGATCGGGGTATTCCCTATCAAGAGCCCCCGGGAATAAACGGGGTGGGATGAAGAAGCCCAACCGTCGGCCGCCAACCCGACCGGCCAGCTGTCATTCCCCCCCAAGCCACGTGTCGACGACTGCCGACCTCTGCGACTGCAACGGCCGCCTCGGAATCAGCGCCGGTCGTGTCACGCAAGTGGGCTCGCTTCCCGCCTAAATGTTCTCCTATAAATAGGCCCTTAAGGCCCTCATTTGAACTTTCCTCAATCTTCTGATTCGATCGGTAAACTCAGAGAGTCCCGAGCGAAGCACTCAAGCAGATCAGTCGAGCAAAGGATTTTCAAGCTTTTCAAAGCCAAGCATCTTCAATCGGTAAGTTCTCTAGTTCTCAGCTTTTACTTAACGCTTTATGTTTGTGCGTAGGGTTGGTAGGTTATCACCAACTGACCCAACCGTCTCGAGCCCCTAACTAATCCCGACCGACCTTTAGGCAACCACCATGTCTGACTCTGATAGCCAAAACGCCTCGATCGCGGATTACGCCGAGGAGGTTGAACACATCAGCGACGAAGAGATAGACATCATGTCTTATTCACCCGAGGTCGTCCAACGACCAGGAAAAGCCCCCGAGCGGGCCCCAGAGCAGCGGGAATCATCAAGCTCGTCCGGGACGTCGGGGTCTAGCTCGAGCGGGTCGGGTAGTTCAGATGGAGAAGGCGGGGAGACCTCAACGAGCGGACGAGGCTCCCCGACCGACGGCGTTAGGGAGACGCCGACCGGGGTGATAGGGGATCACCCGAAAACCGTCCCTCGAGGGGATGATCAAGAACACGTCCCCGAGTCGATCGAGGAAGAGACGGCTAAGCCGGCCGCACCGGCGGAAGACGGGTTCGAGTTCTTGAACAGCGAGAACGTCGAGCAGCAGATGAGTCGGTTGACCAAGGGAGAAGCGGCCAGGATTGCTGAGAGACTCGAGGGTCGGGTGGAGTTTGACACAAGCCGGAAGCTCGGGAATGTCATCGACCGGCATCGGGGAAAATGGATCGGGATGCATTACGACTCCCTGATGGCCCCGATCGCCATTCCCTTCCCTTCTCTTCTGACGGCCTTCTTGGGGTATTACCAGGTCGTCCCGGCCCAGATCTGCCCCAACTCACACAGGATTATCGCCTGTTTTCCTCAGATCTGCGCTCGGCACGAAGTGTCTTGCACGATGGAGCTATTTAACTTCATCTATCAGATCAAGACTCTCCCGGCCAGCTACGGATGTGGCTTCTTGATGCTACTGTCCCGAGCGGACATGTGCGCGATCGAAGGGCTGCCCGGGAACAACAAGGGGTGGAAGAACCGGATCTTCTCGATCAAGTACGATCCTTGGATCCTCCCGGTTGAGCGAGTTTGGAGCACTCGCTTTCGTAAACAAGTTCTGTCGGCCGAGACGCAACCGCTCAAGGACGCAGTCGCTCGGATCTCGAGCGAGATCCATGAGTATACCATTTTCTGGACGACCGAGAGCCTCGAAGCGGCCAAGCTCCCGCCCCCTGTGTACGACCTGATAGAGAAGTACTTGCCCGTGCCGATGGGCGTGACAGTCGCGAAAGCTCCGGGTCGAGGCAAGCGAAAGAAAAAAGGTCTAACATCAACTAATTTCTCCCGATCCTAACTCCCCGAACGATGCCTTATTCCCCGATTTGACTAACTCCTTTTTTTATTTGCAGCAATGGCAGATTTTGGAGACGATGAAGCCCCTCTTCCCCCGGTTGCCAAGATCTCGCTTGACAAGAAGAAGCCGAAGACCAAGCTGGCCGGGGAGAAAGAGATCCCCGTTGCCCGACCGATGGGCACCTCGACCGTCACCACGTCCGAAGGTTTCGTGGTCGATACATCGGACGTCTTGGTTGCCCGGGTGGCGGTCGCCAAGGGGAAGGAAAAAGTGCCCGAGAAGGGCGTGGCAAAGAGCGGCGGGTTGAAGCGCCGTCGGGAGCAGCGGAGCCCGAGCCCTGCGGGCGGGGTTAGCAAGGGCAGCTCGACCATCCTGGCTCGGATCGGGAATGCCGGGCCGGCCAAGGAAGACCTGAGCAGGCTGACCCCAACCCAGGTGGCCGAGAAGATCGGTCACGACTTGGCCGAGGTATAATCTTTCCCTCCTTTTCAATTTTATATGCCAAGTACACCCAGTCGGGCTAACATAATGTGCCTTGCAGATTTCCCGAGCGGCCCAGCTCCTTCCAGGTCGGGCCATGCTGGCCGATGAGGCCGATCGACACAAGAAGGCTGCCGCCCGACGACTTCAGGAGGTCAAGGGCATCTAGGCGGAGTTGGAGAAGGTCCAGAAGGACCTGAAGAAGAGTCGGGAGGATCAAGAGATAGTCGAGAAGGTCGCGCAGCGGGCGATCGGAGAGGCGGCCGAATGGAAGACGGCGGCCGAGAAGGCGACCAAGGAGGTCGCGGAGCTGAAGGCCCGGGTGGATAACCCGGACAAGCTGGCCCGGTTCCTTTTTCAGGACAAGGAATCGGGTACACGATTTCTCAAGACTGTCCGGGGAACGACGGTCGGGGAAGAGCTAATGTTGTCGTTCGGCCGGTGGGCCTTCAAAGCTGGCCAGAGGAAGATGCTCGAGAAGGCCCAAAAAAGGATGGAACAGGCACTCGAAGGAGACGACCTTCAGCTGGTCCTATCCGCACTTCCTTCGGATCTTCCCGATCCCGGCCCAGCTCCGTTCGACCCGAAGGAGAGAGCGGCTGCCGAGCGGGTCTGCTGCGGCCACCCCGGGCGAGAAGGAGCCTTCGAAGAAGTAGAAGATTAGCTTCTTCGTTTTTGTTAAGTGACACTGATCGGGAGCCCGGTCCCGAGTTTGTACCGGGCACCTTTTGCCATTAATGAAATTTGTTTTCTGCTTAACTTGTGTCGCTCGTCTTTATTCCGTTTTGCTTGTATGCTTGTCGATAGCTTAGAGCCCGACCTGTGGGCTTATGACCTGATCGTGCACGTTCCGACCGAATGGCCTACCGGCCGGTCAAGAATAACCCGACCTATTGGCCAACTGGCCTTATCTCCACACTTAGTTTGGCCGCTTCGAACGGGGTGTTCCGACCACTGGCCTAAACCATAATTCCCGACCTTTAGGCCTTGGAACTTGTCTTGAACTTTAATTTGGCCGCTTCGATCGGGGTGTTCCCGAGCGACGGGCTTATCCGACCTTGGGCATTTGTCGATTTCGAAGAATATTAGGGCACCTTGCTCGGGGTAATCCCGAGCGCGAGACCTATAATCCTTCACTAAGGCGCGCCGCTTTGGGTGTTCCCGAGCGCGAGACCTATAATACTTCCTTCATTTTAGCCCCCACACCATTGTGCGCTCGGGGCACGAGTGGGTGCATTAGCGGAAAGAAGTTGGACAGATCGGGGATTCTGCTGTAACTTTGACTTCCCCGATCGGTGGTCTGACCGGTCGATACATTCGCCCGGTCGACTGATGATTGGCTATTAGAGCCACGATGTTGAGGCTATTAAAGCCCGATTGCACACCCCTATCGATGAAGACCGAGGGAGAGGTGTTAGACGGCTATTAGAGCTGATTCAGTAGCTGGCTGTTAGAGCCGTTCTACACCGCTATCGGTCGGAGCCGAGGGAGAGGTGTGTTGGGCGAGGCGCCAGTCTTCAGTTTTCGTTGCCGGGTCTCGATCAGATGGAGGATGAGCAAGACAGACGACTTATAAGAGAAAATTCGACCGGGCCTCCTTATACAAACGGTCAGGCAATCACCGATCGTCCATACATTACCAAAATTAATTTACAAGCAAACGACGACCGAGACCGACTCGCAGACCGAGTCCCCACTTCGCCTAGTATTTACAAGAGGAAAATAGGCTAATGCCTAAACAACACGAGGTGCTCGGAGTTCCAAGTCCCCTCGATCAGCCGACCGGTTGTTGTTTCCAACCGGTACGTTCCTGGCCGTACTACCGCGTTGATGATGTACGGCCCCTCCCAGTTCTGAGCTAGTTTCCTGCCTTCCAAAGGTTGACTGGCTTCCCGTCGGCGTAGGACGTAATCTCCGACCTGAAAGTACCGAGGGTTGACGCGGACATCCTTCGAACTCTTGACTCTCTTCTGGTACTCGGCCATGCGCCGAGCAGCTAGCTCTCTCTTCTCCTCGACCCCGTCGAGATCCACGACCATCGAATGCTCGTTCTCTTCTGCATTGTAGGTTCGTTCACACTCGGTCAGGATCCACGCCTCGATTGGGAGTCGGGCTTCAGCCCCGTAGACAAGGGCAAATGAGGTCTCCAAAGTCGCTTCTCTCGGGGTCGTTCGATAAGTCCACAGGACGTAGGGCAACTCATCGGCCCAACTACGACCGGCCGAGTGTAGCTTCTTTTTCAGACCTCCATTATCGTCCGATTGGCATTTTCCACTTGCCCGTTTCCCTGTGGTAAGTCACCGACGACCAGATGTGGGTAGTTCCGATAGTGGCCAAGAAATTCTGGAAATACTGGCTTACGAATTGGCGGCCGGTTGTCGCTGATGAGATGCACAGGCACGCCAAAGCGGGAAATCGCATTACGCCATAAGAACCGAGCGCATTGTTGAGACGTGATCGTGGCTAACGGCTCGGCCTCGATCCACTTTGAGAAGTAGTCGATGGCGACAATAACGAACTTTCGTCGGCCGGCAAGTTGGGGGAACGGTCCCAAAATGTCCACACCCCACCTTGTGAAAGGAATCGCGGTCGTGACCGGCTGATAAAAGGTAGCCGGTCGTCCGGGCATCCGGCGAATAATTGGCACGTCTCGCAACCCCGAGTGAGCTTCTCACAGTCGAGTTGGATGGACGGCGAATAATACCCGATCAGCATGATGCGGCGAGCCAGTGATCGGCCGCCTTGATGGGACGAGCAGATGCCCGTGTGCAGCTCCATCATAAACAAGGTCAGCCTCAAACGTGGTTAGGCAACGCATGAGTGGGCCCCCATATGAGCGCCTATAGAGACGACCGTCCACGACCTGAAACCTCGGAGCCCTGAGCTTGGCCGTGCTCGAGGAATACCATCAGGTCGGTGATCCAGGTGTCTTCTGCCGGTTGGATAGGAACAACCGGCAGTCTGTGAATGCTAGGTCTCGGGATCACCATAATCCGAGCGATCTTTGACATATGCTCCCGGGCTTCCTGGGCCAATTTGGACAAGGATGTCCGCATCGGCATTATCCAGTCGGGGTATGTGCCGGACGGTGTATCCCCGGAACAGGGCAAGCTTTTCCATTGCAAGGTCCCGGTACGATTGCAATCGTTCACCGTTAACCTCGTAGTCGCCGGGTGACCTGCCCGACTACGAGCGCAGAGTCTGTTTGAGCCCGGATGTACTCAGCCCCCAGGTCCCGAGCACACTGTAAGCCATTGACAAAGGCTTCATACTCGGCCTCATTATTGGTGGGATGGAACTGGTACATAAGCTCGAAGTACACCTTGGAATCCCTCCGGGCTCGTGACTACCACTCCTCCTCGGGCCCCTTTCTGACTGGCTGGACCCGTCCGTGGCTAGTGACCACCACTCGGCCTCGGGGTCCTCGACCTCGAGGGGTCGGGTATCCCCGGGTGGTGCACTCGACCAAGAAATCTGCTAGGGCTTGCCCTTTGATGGCTGGGTCTCGGTCGTACTCAATCGCGTACTGGGTCAGCATTAACGCCCACTTGACTAGTCGACCAGATGATGAGGCGGTGCGGAGGATTGGCCCGATCGGCTGATCGGTCAACACGCGAATGGCTCGACCCTCGAAATAGGGAGCTAACTTCTTCGCGGCGATATAGAGGGCGTAGACGACCTTCTCCAGCCGGGAGTACTGGAGCTCGGACCATGTAGCGCGTGGCTTACATAGTACACCGGTCGCTGGACCCCTCCGGATCAGTTCGGCACAATACTGCGCTTACTGCTCGATCGGATACGGCGAGGTACACGTCTAGCCCTTCCCCGGGCTCGGGCTTCGAGAGCACAATCGGAGAGGCGGTACTCTTTTAGCTCATCAAAGGCCGCTCGGCATTCGTCGTCCCAGACGAATCCACTCACCTTGCGCAATACCTTAAAAAATGGTAGAGCGCGCTCGGGCTAATTTAGAGAGGAACCGGCTGTGCGCCGCCAACCGACCGGTCAATTGCTGGACTTCCCGCACGGTAGAAGGTGGTTGCATGTCCAGAATTGCCTGAACCTTGGCCGGGTTGGGCTCGATCCCCCTCTTCGTCATCATGTAGCCGAGGAACTTCCCAGTTTGAACCGCGAACGTGCACTTGTTCGGGTTCAATCTCAGCTGGTACCTCCTCATGATTTGAAAACATTCCCGGAGGTCCCGAGTGTGGTCGGATTGGTCCCGACTCTTGACTAGCATGTCGTCGATGTAAGCTTCCATCGTTCGGCCCAAGAGATCAGCGAAGAGCATATTGATCATCCTCTGATAGGTCGCTCTCGCGTTGCGTAGGCCGAACGGCATCACTCGGTAGCAGTACAGTCCGTCCGGGTAACGAACGCTGTCTTACTCTCATCTTCATGGTGCATCATGATTTGATGATATCCTTTGAATGCATCCATGAAGCTCATTAACTCGCCCCGGCCGTCTCGTCGAGCATTTGATGAATGCTCGGGAGCGGGTATGGGTCGAGTGGGCAGGCTTTGTTGAGGTCGGTGAAATCTATGCACATCCTCCAAGCTGGGGGGCTTTGGAACAAGAACAACATTTGCCACCCACTCGGGGTAAAATCACCGGTCGGATGTGCTCGATCGCGGCCATTTTCTTGACCTCTTCCTTGACGAATTCGCGGCGATCGGAAGAAAGGTGTCGGGTCTTTTGCACGACCGGCTTTGCTGCGGGATCGACAGCCAGCTTGTGACTAATAACCGTC
>NW_017617330.1:0-22306 GCF_001879475.1 Ipomoea nil
GCACACTACATTGAATTACAATAAAAATAAAATAAATTAATAAAAAATAATAAGTTTGCATGTTTTACAAAGTGAATGAAGTTACCGAAACATATAGTCCATTTTTGGTGAACGATTTTGTTTCTTTCCACTCATCATGTTTGTTGCAGTCATACACCTATTAATATAAGACATAGAATATATATAAATACTTGGCATCACTAGTTTAATGATAACTACTAATTAATTATATAAATTTACATACGTTTCCATTATATGTTTAATGTCTTCACGCGGCCCATGACCAAGTGAATCAAACCAAAAAATTTCATTTAGTCGAGGACAAATCGCCATCAACATCCAATGCTCACTACAAATAAATAATTTATTAGTTTTAAGTGAATATAATATATAATAAAAATATATTATATATAAGTACTTTTTATTTAAAACGTAATTAATACTTACTTGAGAACATATGGGCTAAGTATACCAATTTCTTCCCCGACTGTATGGTGGCATTTATATATGATTTCCTGTCTTCCATATTATTCATTTGTGGTTGTTTCTCTAACGCTACTGCAACAGCATCATCAACCATTGTTGAACATCTTCAGGAGGCTTTTCGCCTGTTTGCATGGCCAAATACACTTTTGAAGCCATGTCTTCTTCCCATGGCTCTAACACGTCCAGAATGCTCATCAGTACCAATGCAACAGTCAATGAATCTTGTCTTCCTTTCTCAACAAATTCTCCTTGAGAAATTTGGATCTCAAGAGCATCTTAACATATATAAAAATTATTCAATAATAATTACTATTACTTTAGTAAATGACAACATATTTACTTACAATTTTTTCCGCCACCAATCTTGTTGATTCAGTGCGATAATTTCCTGACTTGTCAATTCTTGTTTTCTTCCACTTTTCGGCTCTACGTGGAGGACTTGGAGGACTCATTGTATACGTCGATCTGCATCAGCCAACGCTTGTTTTTCTTTCAACTTCTCATCCATCATCATCTTCTCCAACCTTTTATAACCTCCTCGAGCTAAAACATGTGGATGAATATTCTTAGCTTGTATGTCTTGATATTTTTTTTCTTTTTGCCTATATAAATACAAAATATTAATCAAACTCTTTACATGTCCCTCATAATAATGATAGAGTTTATGTTGGAAATATTGATAGAATAATAACGATACCTCATATGTTGAACCTGTATGCGACTTTACAAACTCATCCCATGTCTCTTGTTCAATGAAGTTGTATTTATACATGGGCTCATACCTGCAAAACTACCGTATATATACTTGCTCACAATTTCGCTTTAAAATCTTTCCACCGATCACCCACATATTTTAACCATTCTTTCCTCATATCAGTTGTGTCGGGAATATCATAAGTATTCTGCAAAACAAAATTATTTATTAGTTAGAAATGTAATTATAGAAACTTTATGAATAAATCAAAATCTTACAAAATTAAAATTACCAGGATTTGTTTCCAAATAGTACTCTTAATATTTTCTGGGACATTCGGCCATTCATCTATTGTGATAGGAGTATGTATTCGTCCCACTAATGCAACATAACTTTTAAATGCACTGCCTTCTGGCCGTAGATAGGCTCCAATCCATCAAGCTCAATGTGGTGTTTCCCTTCAGTAGAACACTGCAGAATGAGTTTTTGCATACGAGTGGCGCCCCTCGTCTTAGAAGTAGTATTACTACTTTGAGTAGTATGAGTATCTTGTGTAGTACCATCCTGTGTAGTACCATCACCATTTGCTGAATCCATACGCCTGTTTAGAAACAAAAATTATTAGAATATATAAAAGTATTACAATAAGAAAACTAAAAAACAAAATAAATAGCGGGCATTACATGTAATAATCAATTCTCCCATATCCCTTCATGATGATCATCTCGTGATGCATGTACTTCATCTATCTCATTATCAATAATAGTGGCAATAAACTTGAAGAAAATGGTGGTATTTCCTCAATATCAAAACTAACATCTTCATTCTCATCTCTAGTAATTTGTCTCTTTCCATGAAGAACAATTGACCATTTTTTGTCACAAGGATCACTAATATAAAAGACTTGTTTTGCTTGGGATGCCATTATGAACTGCTCATTTTTGTGCCCTTCACGATTAAAATCAACAAGTGTAAATCCCAACTCATCAACTTTTACACCATGTTTATTATCTACCCATCTACATCGAAACACCGCACCCTAAAAAACATAATCAATTTCCCATATTTCTTCAATCACACCATAATATGACAACTCTGCAAACACAGGATTTGTATCTTTCGAACTACTGAAATGCATGGAATTTGCAACCAAAGTAACTCCACTGTTTTGCATAGTGCTCTTTTCATCTTGAGCTTTTGTATAAAAAGAAAACCCATTAATGTCATATCCATTATAGCATAGGACATCCAAACCAGGACCATGTGCTAACCATGAAACAGTTTCAGACATATTATTCTCTTCAATAACTTTATTTTTGAACCAACGAATAAAAGTTCGATTATGTCCGCCCACAATCCACATGTCTGTCCTTCTTGGATTTTGCTCTCTAATCAATGCCTTGTGTTCATCTAAATACGGCTCGACTTCACTTGTATTATGCAAGATGTACAAGTGTGCCTCCTCAACATCTTCACGGCATAGTCTTCACTTTGACTCCTCGAGTACCCTTCCCAGCAATTCTTCCTTCATGTCGATTAGTAGAAACACCAATAGCCTCTACCCCTGCCAAATATTCTGTACAAAACTCAGTAACCTCCTCTGCAACATAGCTTTCAACTATAGATGCTTCTGGCCTATATCGGTTCCTAACATAACCTTTTAATACTTTCATGTACCGTTCAAATGGGTACATCCACCTCAAATAAGCTGGACCACAATGTTTGATCTCTCTCACCAAATGCACAAGCAAATAAACCATGATATCAAAAAATGAAGGTGGAAAGTGCATCTCTAGCTGACACAGTGTAACAATAATGTCATTTTGCAATTCATCTAATTTGTCTGGATCAACAACTTTCCCACATATTACATTGAAAAAAAACAAAGTCTTATGATGGTATATCTCAACTTTTTAGGTAATATGCCTCTAACAGCCACTGACAATAGTTGTTGCATTAAGACATGACAATCATGAGACTTCAAACCCACCAACTTTAAATCTTGCATATTAACAAGTTTACTGATATTTGATGAATATATTGTGGTACCTTTACTCCACGTAAACACTCACAAAAACTTATTTTCTCCTTTCTTGATAAAGTATGAGCAGCTGGAGGCAAATATGTTCTCTTATCCCCGCAACGTGGAGCTAATGTAGGTCGTATACACATTTCAACCAAATCTAATCTAGCATTGAGTCCATCTTTAGTCTTACCTTTAATGTCTAAAAGAGTTCCAACAAGACTATCACATACATTTTTCTCCACATGCATCACATCAATACTATATCTCATCTAGTGTCTTCCAATATGGAAGATCAAAAAATATAGATTTCTTTTCCACGGACTCTTCTCATTTGTAGGTATCTCTTTTGACCTCTTACCTCTTTGAGATTGAAGCTTTTGAGTCTTACCAAAAGTAACATTGATGCATTCAACTCGTTCTAAACTTGATTCCCTGTTAATGGTTGTGGAGCATCTGTATAGTCTTGAACCCCATTGAATGCCTTTTTTAATTTTCTATAAGGTGAAATTTATCAAGAAATCTCCGATGCCCCATGTATACAGTCTTTCTACATGAACCAGTTGATGATAACAGGTATTATCTTCACATATGGGGCATGCCTTATGACCTTTGACACTATATCCAGACAAGTTACCATAAGCTGGAAAGTCACTGATTGTGCAAAAAAGCATTGCATGCAACTTAAAAGTCTCCTTCCGGTATGCGTCAAACACTAACACACCTTCATCCCATAATTGCTTCAAGTCATCAATCAAAGGCGCCAAAAAACATCTATATCATTACCTGGTTGTTTTGGCCCAAAAATCATCAAGCTTAATAATATGTATTTGCGTTTCATACACAACCACGGGGGTAGATTATAAATTATCAACATAACTGGCCACGAGCTATGCTTGCTACTTAGGTTCCCGTGAGGGTTAATACCAGTACAAAGTCCAAGTCTAAGATTTCTCGACTCGTGCCAAATTCAGGAAATGCATTATCAAATGTTATCCATTGAGAAGAATCAGCCGGGTGTCGAAGCTTGCCATCGGAAATTCTTTCATCTGCATGCCATGATAAGTTCTTCGCATCGCTTGGATTTGCAAACATGCGCTTAAATCTTGGAAGAATTGGGAGATACCACAAAACTTTAGCTGGTGGACTTTTCAAACGTACTTTACCACTCTCTCTTGTTTTATAACGAGATGCCCCGCATATTGGACATGCATGCAAGTCTTTGTAATCATTCTTAAACAATATGCAATCGTTAGGGCAAGCATGTATTTTTTTGTATCCCATACCCATGGGACACAACATCTTTTTGGCATCATATGTACCTTGGGAAGTTCATTACCATCTGGAAGCATATCATTGACTATTTTAAGTAAAGCAGTAAAGCTCTTGTCGCTCCACCCATTCCCAGCTTTCAAGTTGAATAATTTTAATACAGCAGATAATCTGGTATATTTACTACACCCTGGCCATAAAGTTGTTTTGAATCATTCAATAATTCACCAACTCATTTGACCGATTGGTAAACTCTTCTCCACACATCGCGAAACATTTCATCCAACCGATCTTCAGACTTATCATCTTCATTGTCAACATACATGTTAGATGTTGTAGCCACATCGCTTTCACCGTGCCAAATCCATTGTGTATAATATGGATTAATCCCATTAACAATTAGATCATCATATATGTCTTCTTCACCTAACCTTTTCTGATTACAACATTTCGTACAAGGACAGAAGAACCTCTTATTACTATTCGGAAGGTTATTATTTGCAAACTGTAAAAAATTTCTAACTCCATCTTCATATTCCTGACTAAGTCGATTAGCTTTCATCCAACTTTTATCCATCACAAGCCAATCTAAAATAATAATAACCTAGTTAAACATTTGTTAACAACATTTTAACAAATTATATAATTATAACTACTACAACAACTACACTATATTCATTTCGGCCAATTAGTATTATATTATTCTCACAACATTAAAGTTAAATTATTTGGTAAGTTATAATTACTTGAAAAAGGCAAATTATGGACCAAGATTCACCTAGCATGGTGGGCTTGGTCCAAAACAACATCATTTTATATTAAGTATCAACTAGTGCAATATATTCAATAAACATCATCATGTATTATACACTTAGCTTGTTCACTTAAATTATTTGGTAAGTTATATACTTGAAAAGCAAATTATGGACCAAGATTCACCTAGCATGGTGGGCCTTGGTCCAAAACAACATCATTTTATATTAAGTATCAACTAGTGCAATATATTCAATAACATCATCATGTATTATACACTTAGCTTGTTCACTTAAATTATTTGGTAAGTTATATACTTGAAAAAGGAAATTATGGACCAAGATTCACCTAGCATGGTGGGCCTTGTCCAAAACAACATCATTTTATATTAAGTATCAACTAGTGCAATATATTCAATAACATCATCATGTATTATACACTTAGCTTGTTCACTTAAATTATTTGGTAAGTTATATACTTGAAAAGGGAAATTATGGACCAAGATTCACCTAGCATGGTGGGCCTTGGTCCAAAACAACATCATTTTATATTAAGTATCAACTAGTGCAATATATTCAATAACATCATCATGTATTATACACTTAGCTTGTTCACTTAAATTATTTGGTAAGTTATATACTTGAAAAGGCAAATTATGGACCAAGATTCATAGCATTGGTCCAAAACAACATCATTTTATATTAAGTATCAACTAGTGCAATATATTCAATAACATCATCATGTATTATACACTTAGCTTGTTCAAAATTATTTGGTAAGTTATATACCCAAGATTCACCTAGCATGGTGGGCCAAAACAACATCATTTTATATAAGTATCAACTAGTGCAATATATTCAATAACATCATCATGTATTATACACTTAGCTTGTTCACTTAAATTATTTGGTAAGTTATATACTTGAATTATGGACAAGATTCACCTAGCATGTAAAACAACATCATTCAACTAGTGCACAATAACATCATCATGTATTATACACTTAGCTTGTTCACTTAAATTATTTGGTAAGTTATATACTTGAAAAAGGCAAATTATGGACCAAGATTCACCTAGCATGGTGGGCCTTGGTCCAAAACAACATCATTTTATATTAAGTATCAACTAGTGCAATATATTCAATAACATCATCATGTATTATACACTTAGCTTGTTCACTTAAATTATTTGGTAAGTTATATACTTGAAAAGGCCAAGATTCACCTAGCATGGTGGGCCTTGGTCCAAAACAACATCATCATTTTATAATTAAGTATTATACACTTAGCTTGTTCACTTAAATTATTTGGTAAGTTATATACTTGAATTATATTCAATAACATCATTTTATATTAAGTATCAACTAGTAATATATTCACATCATCATGTAGCTTGTTCACTTAAATTATTTGGTAAGTTATATACTTGAAAAAGGAAATTATTGGAAGTATCAACTAGTGCAATATATTCAATAACATCATCATGTATTATACACTTAGGTGGCCTTGGTCCAAAACAACATCATTTTATATTAAGTAATCAACTAGTGCAATATATTCAATAACATCATCATGTATTATACACTTAGCTTGTTCACTTAAATTATTATTCAATTAACCAAGATTCACCTAGCATGGTGGGCCTTGGTCCAAAACAACATTCATTGATAGTATCAACTCAATATATTCAATAACATCATCATGTATTATACACTTAGCTTGTTCACTCACTTTGGTAATACTTGAAAAAGGCAAATTATGGACCAAGATTCACCTAGCATGGTGGCCTTGGTCCAAAACAACATCATTTTATATTAAGTATCAACTAGTGCAATATATTCAATAACATCATAATGTCACTTAAAACACTTATTTGTAAGTTGGGCAAATTATGGACCAAGATTCACCTAGCATGGTATCAGTATCAACTTGCAGTATTATACACTTAGCTTGTTCACTTATGGTTCATTTGGTAAGTTCATAGTGGTAGCTTGTTCACTTAAATTATTTGGTAAGTTATATACCAAAAAGGCAAATCATATGTATCAACTAGTGCAATATATTCAATAACATCATCATGTATTATACACTTAGCTTGTTCACTTAAATTATTTGGTAAGTTATATACTTGAAAAAGGTGGACCAAGTATTCAATGCATTAGGTGGGCTTGAACTTGGCAAGATTCACCATCAGTATTATACACTTAGCTTGTTCACTTAAATTATTTGGTAAGTTATAAATCATTTTATATTAAGATCAACTAGTGCAATATATTCAATAACATCATCATGTATTATACACTTAGCTTGTTCACTTAAATTATTTGGTAAGTTATATACTTGAAAAAGGCAAATTATGGACCAAGATTCACCTAGCATGGTGGGCCTTGGTCCAAAACAACATCATTTATATTAAGTATCAACTAGTGCAATATATTCAATAACATCATCATGTATTATACACTTAGCTTGTTCACTTAAATTATTTGGTAAGTTATATACTTGAAAAAGGAAATTATGGACCAAGATTCACCTAGCATGGTGGGCCTTGGTCCAAAACAACATCATTTTATATTAAGTATCAACTAGTGCAATATATTCAATAACATCATCATGTATTATACACTTAGCTTGTTCACTTAAATTATTTGGTAAGTTATATACTTGAAAAGGCAAATTATGGACCAAGATTCACCTAGCATGGTGGGCCTTGGTCCAAAACAACATCATTTTATATTAAGTATCAACTAGTGCAATATATTCAATAACATCATATGTATTATACACTTAGCTTGTTCACTTAAATTATTTGGTAAGTTATATACTTGAAAAGGCAAATTATGGACCAAGATTCACCTAGCATGGTGGGCCTTGTCCAAAACAACATCATTTTATATTAAGTATCAACTAGTGCAATATATTCAATAACATCATCATGTATTATACACTTAGCTTGTTCACTTAAATTATTTGGTAAGTTATATACCTTGGTTCCAAAACAACATCATTTTATATTAAGTATCAACTAGTGCAATCATATTCAATAACATCATCATGTATTATACACTTAGCTTGTTCACTTAAATTATTTGGTAAGTTATATACTTGAAAAAGGAAATTATGGACCAAGATTCACCTAGCATGGTGGGCCTTGGTCCAAAACAACATCATTTTATCATTTTATATTAAGTATCAACTAGTGCAATATATTCAATAACATCATAATGTATTATACACTTAGCTTGTTACTTAAATTATTTGGTAAGTTATATACTTGAAAAGGCTTATGGACCAAGATTCACCTAGCATGACTCAGTTATTTGGTAAGTTATATACTTGAAAAGGCTTGGAAAACAACATCATTTTATATCAACTAGTGCACAATAACATCACAATGACTTAAATTATTTGGTAAGTTATATACTTGAACTTAGGTTGCAAACAACATCATTTTATATTAAGTATCAACTAGTGGGTACTTAAATTATTTGGTAAGTTATATACTTGAAAAAGGCAAATTATGGACCAAGATTCACCTAGCATGGGGGCCTTGGTCCAAAACAACATCATTTTATATTAAGTATCAACTAGTGCAATATATTCAATAACATCATCATGTATTATACACTTAGCTTGTTCACTTAAATTATTTGGTAAGTTATATACTTGAAAAGGCAAATTATGGACCAAGATTTTGCATGGTGGGCCTTGGTTCACAAAACAACATCATTTTATATTAAGTATCAACTAGTGCAATATATTCAATAGTAGCTACTTAAATACTTGACTTATAGCATGACTTGATTTGGGGGGGTTATATACCAAATTATGGACCAAGATTCACCTAGCATGGTGGGCCTTGGTCCAAAACAACATCATTTTATCATTTTATATTAAGTATCAACTAGTGCAATATATTCAATAACATCATCATGTATTATACACTTAGCTTGTTCACTTAAATTATTTGGTAAGTTATATACTTGAAAAGGCAGGACCCAAGATTCACCTAGCATGGTGGGCCTTGGTCCAAAACAACATCATTTTATATTAAGTATCAACTAGTGCAATATATTCAATAACATCATCATGTATTATACACTTAGCTTGTTCACAACATCATTTTATATTAAGTATCAACTAGTGCAATGGTAAGTTATATACTTGAAAAGGGGAAAATTCATGGACCAAGATTCACCAAGCATGGTGGGCCTTGTGCAAACAACATCATTTTATATTAAGTATCAACTAGTGCAATATATTCAATAACATCATCATGTATTATACACTTAGCTTGTTCACTTAAATTATTTGGTAAGTTATATACTTGAAAAAAATTATGGACCAAGATTCACCTAGCATGGTGGGCCTTCCAAAACAACATCATTTTATATTAAGTATCAACTAGTGCAATATATTCAATAACATCATCATGTATTATACACTTAGCTTGTTCACTTAAATTATTTGGTAAGTTATATACTTGAAAAAGGACCAAGATTCACCTAGCATGGTGGGCCTTGGTCCAAAACAACATCATTTTATATTAAGTATCAACTAGTGCAATATATTCAATAACATCATCATGTATTATACACTTAGCTTGTTCAAAACAACATCATTTTATATTAAGTATCAACTAGTGCAATATATTCAATAATCATCATGTATTATACACTTAGCTTGTTCACTTAAATTATTTGGTAAGTTATATACTTGAAAAAGCAAATTATGGACCAAGATTCACCTAGCATGGTGGGCCTTGGTCCAAAACAACATCATTTTATATTAAGTATCAACTAGTGCAATATATTCAATAACATCATGCTTGTTCACTTAAATTACTTGACTTATGGACCAAGATTCACCTAGCATGGTCACTTAAATTATTTGGTAAGTTATATACTTGAAAAAGGCAAATTATGGACCAAGATTCACCATCAGCATGGTGGGCCTTGGTCCAAAACAACATCATTTATATTAAGTATCAACTAGTGCAATATATTCAATAACATCATCATGTATTATACACTTAGCTTGTTCACTTGAATTATTTCACCTAGGGTGGGCCTTGTCCAAGTTAACTATGCACAATAACATCATCATGTATTATACACTTAGCTTGTTCACTTAAATTATTTGGTAAGTTATATACTTGAAAAAGGCAAGATTCACCTAGCATGGTTGGTAAGCCTTGCATGTCCTTAAAACAACATCATTTTATATTAAGTATCAACTAGTGCAATATATTCAATAACATCATCATGTATTATACACTTAGCTTGTTCACTTAAATTATTTGGTAAGTTATATACTTGAAAAGGAATTATGGACCAAATTCACCTAGCATGGTGGGCCTTGGTCCAAACAACAATTTTATATTAAATATCAACTAGTGCAATTATTCAATAACATCATCATGTATTATACACTTAGCTTGTTCACTTAAATTATTTGGTAAGTTATATACTTGAAAAGGGAAATTATGGACCAAGATTCACCTAGCATGGTGGGCCTTGGTCCAAAACAACATCATTTTATATTAAGAATCATAGTGCAATATATTCAATAACATCACAATGTATTATACACTTAGCACTTAAATTATTTGGTAAGTTATATACTTGAAAAAGGCAAATTATGGACCAAGATTCACCTAGCATGGGGCCTTGGTCCAAAACAACATCATTTTATATTAAGTATCAACTAGTGCAATATATTCAATAACATCATGCACTTAGCTTGTTCACTTAAATTATTTGGTAAGTTATATACTTGAAAAAGGCAAATTATGGACCAAGATTCACCTAGCATGGTGGGCCTTGGTCCAAAACCATCATTTTATATTAAGTATTAGTGCAATATATTCAATAACATCATCATGTATTATACACTTAGCTTGTTCACTTAAATTATTTGGTAAGTTATATACCAAATTATGGACCAAGATTCACCTAAAACAATCATCAACTAGTGCAATATATAACATCATCATGTATTATACACTTAGCTTGTTCACTTAAATTATTTGGTAAGTTATATACTTGAAAAGGGAAATTATGTATAGCATGGTGGCCTGGTCCAAAACAACATCATTTTATATTAAGTATCAACTAGTGCAATATATTCAATAACATCATCATGTATTATACTTAGCTTGTTCACTTAAATTATTTGGTAAGTTATATACTTGAAAAAGGAAATTATGGACCAAGATTCATAGCATGGGGCCTTGGTCCAAAACAACATCATTTTATATTAAGTATTCAATATATTCAATAACATCATCATGTATTATACACTTAGCTTGTTCACTTAAATTATTTGGTAAGTTATATACTTGAAAAAGGCAAATTATGGACCAAGATTCACCTAATGGTGGCCTTGGTCCAAAACAACATCATTTTATATTAAGTATCAACTAGTGCATATATTCAATAACATCATAATGTATTATACACTTAGCTTGTTCACTTAAATTATTTGGTAAGTTATATACTTGAAAAGGCAAATTATGCTTGTTCACTTAAATTATTTGGTAAGTTATATACTTGAAAAAGGGAAATTATGGACCAAGATTCACCTAGCATGGTGGGCCTTGGTCCAAAACAACATCATTTTATATTAAGTATCAACTAGTGCAATATATTCAATAACATCATCATGTATTATACACTTAGCTTGTTCACTTAAATTATTTGGTAAGTTATATACTTGAAAAAGGCAAATTATGGACCAAGATTCACCTAGGGGGGGCCTTGGTCCAAAACAACATCATTTTATATTAAGTATCAACTAGTGCAATATATTCAATAACATCATCATGTATTATACACTTAGCTTGTTCACTTAAATTATTTGGTAAGTTATATACTTGAAAAAGGCAAATTATGGACCAAGATTCACCTAATGGTGGGCCTTGGTCCAAAACAACATCATTTTATATTAAGTATCAACTAGTGCAATATATTCAATAACATCATCATGTATTATACACTTAGCTTGTTCACTTAAATTATTTGGTAAGTTATATACTTGAAAAGGGAAATTATGGACCAAGATTACCTAGCATGGTGGGCCTTGGTCCAAAACAACATCATTTTATATTAAGTATTAGTGCAATATATTCAATAACATCACATGTATTATATACACTTAGCTTGTGGTAAGTTATATACTTGAAAAAGGCAAATTATGGACCAAGATTCACCTAATGGTGGGCCTTGGTCCAAAACAACATCATTTTATATTAAGTATCAACTAGTGCAATATATTCAATAACATCAAATGTATTATACACTTAGCTTGTTCACTTAAATTATTTGGTAAGTTATATACTTGAAAAGGAAATTATGGACCAAGATTCACCTAGCATGGTGGGCCTTGGTCCAAAACAACATCATTTAATTAAGTTATAGTGCAATATATTCAATAACATCATCATGGCTTGTTCACTTAAATTATTTGGTAAGTTATATACTTGAAAAAGGCAAATTATGGACCAAGATTCACCTAGCATGGTGGGCCTTGGTCCAAAACAACATCATTTTATATTAAGTATCAACTAGTGCAATATATTCAATAACATCATCATGTATTATACACTTAGCTTGTTCACTTAAATTATTTGGTAAGTTATATACTTGAAAAGTGCAATATATTCAATAACATCATCATGTATTATACACTTAGCTCGTTCACTTAAATTATTTGGTAAGTTATATACTTGAAAAAGGCAAATTATGGATTCACCTAGCATGGTGGGCCTTGGTCCAAAACAACATCATTTTATATTAAGTATCAACTAGTGCAATATATTCAATAACATCATAATGTATTATACACTTAGCTTGTTCACTTAAATTATTTGGTAAGTTATATACAAAAAAGCAAATTATGGACCAAGATTCACCTAGTGGTGGGCCTTGGTCCAAAACAACATCATTTTATATTAAGTATCAACTAGTGCAATATATTCAATAACATCATCATGGCTTGTTCACTTAAATTATTTGGTAAGTTATATACTTGAAAAGGCAAATTATGGACCAAGATTCACCTAGCATGGTGGGCCTTGGTCCAAAACAACATCATTTATATTAAGTATCAACTAGTGCAATATATTCAATAACATCATCATGTATTATACACTTAGCACTTAAATTATTTGGTAAGTTATATACTTGAAAAAAGCAAATATGGACCAAGATTCACCTAATGTATCATTTTATATTAAGTATCAACTAGTGCAATATATTCAATAACATCATCATGTATTATACTTAGCTTGTTCACTTAAATTATTGGTAAGTTATATACTTGAAAAAGGGAAATTATGGACCAAGATTCACCTAGCATGGTGGGCCTTGGTCCAAAACAACATCATTTTATATTAAGTATCAACTAGTGCAATATATTCAATAACATCATAATGTAATACACTTAGCTTGTTAACTTAAATTATTTGGTAAGTTATATACTTGAAAAAAGGCAAATTATGGACCAAGATTCACCTAGCATGGTGGGCCTTGGTCCAAAACAACATCATTTTATATTAAGTATCAACTAGTGCAATATATTCAATAACATCATCATGTATTATACACTTAGCTTGTTCACTTAAATTATTTGGTAAGTTATATACTTGAAAAGGGAAATTATGGACCAAGATTCACAGCATGGTGGGCCTTGGTCCAAAACAACATCATTTTATATTAAGTATCAACTAGTGCAATATATTCAATAACATCATCATTAGTATTATACACTTAGCTTGTTCACTTAAATTATTTGGTAAGTTATATACTTGAAAAGGAAATTATGGACCAAGATTCACCTAGCATGGTGGGCCTTGGTCCAAAACAACATCATTTTATATTAAGATCAACTAGTGCAATATATTCAATAACATCATCAATGTATTATACACTTAGCTTGTTCACTTAAATTATTTGGTAAGTTATATACTTGAAAAAGGCAAATTATGGACCAAGATTCACCTAGCATGGGGGGCCTTGGTCCAAAACAACATCATTTTATATTAAGTATCAACTAGTGCAATATATTCAATAACATCATAATTTATTATACACTTAGTTGTTCACTTATTATTTGGTAAGTTATATACAAAAGGCAAATTATGCTTGTTCACTTAAATTATTTGGTAAGTTATATACTTGAAAAGGCAAATTATGGACCAAGATTCACCTAGCATGGTGGGCCTTATGTTCACCTAGCAAAAACAACATCATTTTATATTAAGTATCAACTAGTGCAATATATTCAATAACATCATCATGTATTATACACTTAGCTTGTTCACTTAAATTATTTGCATAAGTTATATACTTGAAAACTTAGGTTCACTTAAATTATTTGGTAAATTACTTGAAAAAGGCAAATTATGGACCAAGATTCACCTAGCATGGTGGGCCTTGGTCCAAAACAACATCATTTTATATTAAGTATCAACTAGTGCAATATATTCAATAACATCATCATGTATTATACACTTAGCTTGTTCACTTAAATTATTTGGTAAGTTATATACTTGAAAAAGGCAAATTATGGACCAAGATTCACCTAGCATGGTAAGGAAAAAAAAATTATGGACCTTGGTCCAAAACAACATCATTTTATATTAAGTATCAACTAGTGCAATATATTCAATAACATCATCATGTATTATACACTTAGCTTGTTCACTTAAATTATTTGGTAAGTTATATACTTGAAAAAAATTATGGACCAAGATTCACCTAGCATGGTGGGCCTTGGTCCAAAACAACATCATTTTATATTAAGTATCAACTAGTGCAATATATTCAATAACATCATCATGTATTATACACTTAGCTTGTTCACTTAAATTATTTGGTAAGTTATATACTTGAAAAAAGGCAAATTATGGACCAAGATTCACCTAGCATGGTGGGCCTTGGTCCAAACAACATCATTTTATATTAAGTATCAACTAGTGCAATATATTCAATAACATCATCATGTATTATACACTTAGCTTGTTCACTTAAATTATTTGGTAAAACAACATTATATACTTGAAAATTCAATAACATCATCATGGCTTGTTCAAATTATTTGGTAAGTTATATACAAAAAGGCATTATGGACAAGATTCACCTAGCATGGTGGGCCTTGGTCCAAAACAACATCATTTTATATTAAGTATCAACTAGTGCAATATATTCAATAACATCATCATGTATTATACACTTAGCTTGTTCACTTAAATTATTTGGTAAGTTATATACTTGAAAAAGGCAAATTATGGACCAAGATTCACCTAGCATGGTTCACTTAAATTATTTGGTAAGTTATATACTTGAAAAGAAATTATGGACTTGCATGTGGGCCTTGTAAAAACAATTTTATATTAAGAATCAACTAGTGCAATTATTCAATATTAATGTATCAACTAGTGCAATATGGACCAAGATTCACCATGGTGGGCCTTGGTCCAAAACAACATCATTTTATATTAAGTATCAACTAGTGCAATATATTCAATAACATCTCATGTATTATACACTTAGCTTGTTCACTTAAATTATTTGGTAAGTTATATACTTGAAAAGGGAAATTATGGACCAAGATTCACCTAGCATGGTGGTCCAAAACAACATCATTTTATATTAAGTATCAACTAGTGCAATATATTCAATAACATCATCATGTATTATACACTTAGCTTGTTCACTTAAATTATTTGGTAAGTTATATACTTGAAAAAAAATGGATTCACCTAGCATGGTGGGCCTTTGTCCAAAACAACATCATTTTATATTAAGTATCAACTAGTGCAATATATTCAATAACATCATCATGTATTATACACTTAGCTTGTTCACTTAAATTATTTGGTTATATACTTGAAAAGGGAAATTATGGACCAAGATTCACCTAGCATGGGGCCTTGGTCCAAAACAACATCATTTTATATTAAGTATCAACTAGTGCAATATATTCAATAACATCATCATGTATTATACACTTAGCTTGTTCACTTAAATTATTTGGTAAGTTATATACTTGAAAAGGGAAATTATGGACCAAGATTCACCTAGCATGGTGGGCCTTGGTCCAAAACAACATCATTTTATATTAAGTATCAACTAGTGCAATATATTCAATAACATCATCATGTATTATACACTTAGCTTGTTCACTTAAATTATTTGGTAAGTTATATACTTGAAAAAGGCAAATTATGGACCAAGATTCACCTAGCATGGTGGGCCTTGTCCAAAACAACATCATTTTATATTAAGTATCAACTAGTGCAATATATTCAATAACATCATCATGTATTATACACTTAGCTTGTTCACTTAAATTATTTGGTAAGTTATATACTTGAAAAAAAAATTATGGACCAAGATTCACCTAGCATGGTGGCCTTGGTCCAAAACAACATCATTTTATATTAAGTATCAACTAGTGCAATATATTCAATAACATCATCATGTATTATACACTTAGCTTGTTCACTTAAATTATTTGGTAAGTTATATACTTGAAAAGGGAAATTATGGACCAAGATTCACCTAGCATGGTGGGCCTTGGTCCAAAACAACATCATTTTATATTAAGTATCAACTAGTGCAATATATTCAATAACATCATCATGTATTATACACTTAGCTTGTTCACTTAAATTATTTGGTAAGTTATATACTTGAAAAAGGCAAATTATGGACCAAGATTCACCTAGCATGGTGGGCCTTGGTCCAAAACAACATCATTTTATATTAAGTATCAACTAGTGCAATATATTCAATAACATCATCATGTATTATACACTTAGCTGTTCACTTAAATTATTTGGTAAGTTATATACTTGAAAAGGCAAATTATGGACCAAGATTCACCTAGCATGGTGGGCCTTGTCCAAAACAACATCATTTTATATTAAGTATCAACTAGTGCAATATATTCAATAACATCATGTATTATACACTTAGCTTGTTAACTTAAATTATTTGGTAAGTTATATACTTGAAAAAGGCAAATTATGGACCAAGATTCACCTAGCATGGTGGCCTTGGTCCAAAACAACATCATTTTATATTAAGTATCAACTAGTGCAATATATTCAATAACATCATCATGTATTATACACTTAGCTTGTTCACTTAAATTATTTGGTAAGTTATATACTTGAAAAAGGCAAATTATGGACCAAGATTCACCTAGCATGGTGGGCCTTGGTCCAAAACAACATCATTTTATATTAAGTATCAACTAGTGCAATATATTCAATAACATCATCATGTATTATACACTTAGCTTGTTCACTTAAATTATTTGGTAAGTTATATACTTGAAAAAAAAATTATGGACCAAGATTCACCTAGCATGGTGGGCCTTGGTCCAAAACAACATCATTTTATATTAAGTATCAACTAGTGCAATATATTCAATAACATCATCATGTATTATACACTTAGCTTGTTCACTTAAATTATTTGGTAAGTTATATACTTGAAAAGGAAATTATGGACCAAGATTCACCTAGCATGGTGGGCCTTGGTCCAAAACAACATCATTTTATATTAAGTATCAACTAGTGCAATATATTCAATAACATCATCATGTATTATACACTTAGCTTGTTCACTTAAATTATTTGGTAAGTTATATACTTGAAAAAGGCAAATTATGGACCAAGATTCACCTAGCATGGTGGGCCTTGGTCCAAAACAACATCATTTTATATTAAGTATCAACTAGTGCAATATATTCAATAACATCATCATGTATTATACACTTAGCTTGTTCACTTAAATTATTTGGTAAGTTATATACTTGAAAAGGGAAATTATGGACCAAGATTCACCTAGCATGGTGGGCCTTGGTCCAAAACAACATCATTTTATATTAAGTATCAACTAGTGCAATATATTCAATAACATCATATGTATTATACACTTAGCTTGTTCACTTAAATTATTTGGTAAGTTATATACTTGAAAAAAAAAATTATGGACCAAGATTCACCTAGCATGGTGGGCCTTGGTCCAAAACAACATCATTTTATATTAAGTATCAACTAGTGCAATATATTCAATAACATCATAATGTATTATACACTTAGCTTGTTCACTTAAATTATTTGGTAAGTTATATACTTGAAAAAGGGAAATTATGGACCAAGATTCACCTAGCATGGAGGGCCTTGGTCCAAAACAACATCATTTTATATTAAGTATCAACTAGTGCAATATATTCAATAACATCACATGTATTATACACTTAGCTTGTTCACTTAAATTATTTGGTAAGTTATATACTTGAAAAAGGCAAATTATGGACCAAGATTCACCTAGCATGGGGGGCCTTGGTCCAAAACAACATCATTTTATATTAAGTATCAACTAGTGCAATATATTCAATAACATCATCATGTATTATACACTTAGCTTGTTCACTTAAATTATTTGGTAAGTTATATACTTGAAAAGGCAAATTATGGACCAAGATTCACCTAGCATGGTGGCCTTGGTCCAAAACAACATCATTTTATATTAAGTATCAACTAGTGCAATATATTCAATAACATCATCATGTATTATACACTTAGCTTGTTCACTTAAATTATTTGTAAGTTATATACTTGAAAAAGCAAATTATGGACAAGATTCACCTAGCATGGTGGGCCTTGGTCCAAAACAACATCATTTTATATTAAGTATCAACTAGTGCAATATATTCAATAACATCATCATGTATTATACACTTAGCTTGTTCACTTAAATTATTTGGTAAGTTATATACTTGAAAAAGGCAAATTATGGACCAAGATTCACCTAGCATGGTGGGCCTTGGTCCAAAACAACATCATTTTATATTAAGTATCAACTAGTGCAATATATTCAATAACATCATCATGTATTATACACTTAGCTGTTCACTTAAATTATTTGGTAAGTTATATACTTGAAAAAGGCAAATTATGGACCAAGATTCACCTAGCATGGTGGGCCTTGGTCCAAAACAACATCATTTTATATTAAGTATCAACTAGTGCAATATATTCAATAACATCATCATGTATTATACACTTAGCTTGTTCACTTAAATTATTTGGTAAGTTTATACTTGAAAAAGGCAAATTATGGACCAAGATTCACCTAGCATGGGTGGGCCTTGGTCCAAAACAACATCATTTTATATTAAGTATCAACTAGTGCAATATATTCAATAACATCATCATGTATTATACACTTAGCTTGTTCACTTAAATTATTTGGTAAGTTATATACTTGAAAAGGGAAATTATGGACCAAGATTCACCTAGCATGGTGGCCTTGGTCCAAAACAACATCATTTTATATTAAGTATCAACTAGTGCAATATATTCAATAACATCAAATGTATTATACACTTAGCTTGTTCACTTAAATTATTTGGTAAGTTATATACTTGAAAAAGGCAAATTATGGACAAGATTCACCTAGCATGGTGGCCTTGGTCCAAAACAACATCATTTTATATTAAGTATCAACTAGTGCAATATATTCAATAACATCATCATGTATTATACACTTAGCTTGTTCACTTAAATTATTTGGTAAGTTATATACTTGAAAAGGCAAATTATGGACCAAGATTCACCTAGCATGGTGGCCTTGGTCCAAAACAACATCATTTTATATTAAGTATCAACTAGTGCAATATATTCAATAACATCATCATGTATTATACACTTAGCTTGTTCACTTAAATTATTTGGTAAGTTATATACTTGAAAAGGCAAATTATGGACCAAGATTCACCTAGCATGGTGGGCCTTGGTCCAAAACAACATCATTTTATATTAAGTATCAACTAGTGCAATATATTCAATACATCATCATGTATTATACACTTAGCTTGTTCACTTAAATTATTTGGTAAGTTATATACTTGAAAAAGGAAATTATGGACCAAGATTCACCTAGCATGGTGGGCCTTGGTCAAAACAACATCTTTATATTAAGTATCAACTAGTGCAATATATTCAATAACATCATCATGTATTATACACTTAGCTTGTTCACTTAAATTATTTGGTAAGTTATATACTTGAAAAAGGCAAATTATGGACCAAGATTCACCTAGCATGGTGGGCCTTGGTCCAAAACAACATCATTTTATATTAAGTATCAACTAGTGCAATATATTCAATAACATCATCATGTATTATACACTTAGCTTGTTCACTTAAATTATTTGGTAAGTTATATACTTGAAAAGGAAATTATGGACCAAGATTCACCTAGCATGGTGGGCCTTGGTCCAAAACAACATCATTTATATTAAGTATCAACTAGTGCAATATATTCAATAACATCATCATGTATTATACACTTAGCTGTTCACTTAAATTATTTGGTAAGTTATATACTTGAAAAAGGCAAATTATGGACCAAGATTCACCTAGCATGGTGGCCTTGGTCCAAAACAACATCATTTATATTAAGTATCAACTAGTGCAATATATTCAATAACATCATCATGTATTATACACTTAGCTTGTTCACTTAAATTATTTGGTAAGTTATATACTTGAAAAAGGCAAATTATGGACCAAGATTCACCTAGCATGGTGGGCCTTGTCCAAAACAACATCATTTTATATTAAGTATCAACTAGTGCAATATATTCAATAACATCATCATGTATTATACACTTAGCTTGTTCACTTAAATTATTTGGTAAGTTATATACTTGAAAAAGGAAATTATGGACCAAGATTCACCTAGCATGGTGGGCCTTGGTCCAAAACAACATCATTTTATATTAAGTATCAACTAGTGCAATATATTCAATAACATCATCATGTATTATACACTTAGCTTGTTCACTTAAATTATTTGTAAGTTATATACTTGAAAAGGAAATTATGGACCAAGATTCACCTAGCATGGTGGGCCTTGGTCCAAAACAACATCATTATATTAAGTATCAATAGTGCAATATATTCAATAACATCACAATGTATTATACACTTAGCTTGTTCACTTAAATTATTTGGTAAGTTATATACTTGAAAAAGGGCAAATTATGGACCAAGATTCACCTAGCATGGTGGGCCTTGGTCCAAAACAACATCATTTTATATTAAGTATCAACTAGTGCAATATATTCAATAACATCATCATGTATTATACACTTAGCTGTTCACTTAAATTATTTGGTAAGTTATATACTTGAAAAAGGCAAATTATGGACCAAGATTCACCTAGCATGGGGGCCTTGGTCCAAAACAACATCATTTATATTAAGTATCAACTAGTGCAATATATTCAATAACATCATAATGTATTATACACTTAGCTTGTTCACTTAAATTATTTGGTAAGTTATATACTTGAAAAGGCAAATTATGGACCAAGATTCACCTAGCATGGTGGCCTTGGTCCAAAACAACATCATTTTATATTAAGTATCAACTAGTGCAATATATTCAATAACATCATCATGTATTATACACTTAGCTTGTTCACTTAAATTATTTGGTAAGTTATATACTTGAAAAAGGCAAATTATGGACCAAGATTCACCAGCATGGTGGCCTTGGTCCAAAACAACATCATTTTATATTAAGTATCAACTAGTGCAATATATTCAATAACATCATCATGTATTATACACTTAGCTTGTTCACTTAAATTATTTGGTAAGTTATATACTTGAAAAAGAAATTATGGACAAGATTCACCTAGCATGGTGGCTTGGTCCAAAACAACATCATTTTATATTAAGTATCAACTAGTGCAATATATTCAATAACATCATCATGTATTATACACTTAGCTTGTTCACTTAAATTATTTGGTAAGTTATATACTTGAAAAAGGGAAATTATGGACCAAGATTCACCTAGCATGGTGGGCCTTGGTCCAAAACAACATCATTTTATATTAAGTATCAACTAGTGCAATATATTCAATAACATCATAATGTATTATACACTTAGCTTGTTCACTTAATTATTTGGTAAGTTATATACTTGAAAAAGGCAAATTATGGACCAAGATTCACTAGCATGGTGGGCCTTGGTCCAAAACAACATC
>NW_017617331.1:0-17340 GCF_001879475.1 Ipomoea nil
TTCGTATGCAGGTACACTTATCGGCTTTACACGATGAAATGTGGGAAGTTATTTCCACTGGCCCTATAGAAATATTAAAAATCAATACGGCGTTTGTTATATCCCCGGATGCTCCACAGTACGTACAAAAGCCAAAACCGGAATGGACATCGGACGATAGAAACGCGGAATAATCTTGACAATATTGCCAAGGATATTCTATTCAAAGCCGTTGATGATACAATATTTCCGAAGATCCGAAAGTGTGCCACTGCCAAAGAAATATGGGAAACTCTCATCAAGATTGGCGAAGGAGATGAACAAGAAAAAGACAATAAGCTCACAATCGCCATGAAGAAGTTTGAAGATTTCAAAATGCTCTCAAATGAAAGTGTTACAGACATGGAAGCTCGAATGATCAAAGTTCTTGGAGAGATTAGTGATCTTGGAAAAAATATTAGCCAAAAAGAAATTAATCTCAAAATTCTACGAGGCTTACCATCTGCATGGGATATGAAGGTTACGGCTATGCGCGATCACCGAGATCTAAGAATGTTGTCAACAGACAAATTATTTAGTGATCTAAAAGCATATGAGTTCGAAATGAAGGCCAAAGATGATGATGTTCATGAAGCTCGAAATGCTGCTCTAATGGCCGAACAACCGTCAACCTCCAGGTCAGTAGAAAATAATGTTGATTTTATGACTGACAAACAATTTGCTCTTTTTGTCAAAAAGTTTAGAAGGTTTATGCGAAAAGGAGACAACAAAAATTCTGCTCGTGGAAAATTCATCTCTCGCATAACACAAGAAGAAAAAGTCGAAGAAAATAAGGATTTGTGCTACAATTGCCGCAAACCCGGACATTTTAAAATAAATTGTCCGTATCCGATCGTTAGCAAGTATCAAGGCAAAAATGTTGAATCTACGCCGAACAAATCCGAAAGCAAAAGGTTCAAGCGCGACAAAAGAAAAGCTCTGTTGGCAACGAACCAAACAAAAATGATGATTCGGAGGATTCATCATCAAGCGATGAAAGCTCATATTCGGATGATGATACGGCGCTAATATGCAAGTCAATTGAGTTGAGTACAAGTGAAGATTGTCTTATGGCTCTTGACGCAGAGGAAGAAGAGGTAAGTTCTAATTCTTTCAATTCTGTTAATTCCTATTTTTCTCGTGAATCTATTGATAATCTAATGCGAGATTGTCAAGAGATTGTGCTCACTCATCCTCAACTCAAAGAGCGCAATAATATTCTAATTCTTGAAAAGAAGAAATGAATAAAAAATTGCAAGATGCTTTACTTGAAGTGAGTAAATTGAAGAATGAAAATATTCATCTTCAAGAAGAGTGTAAAGCAAGAGAGGTTAGAGAACATAATCTTAGAGCTACTATTGCTACGTTCACTAATTCGTCTAAAATTATAGATAAAATGGTGAGCATGCAAAAGCCATCAGGAGATAGAACCGGAATTGGTTATGACTCCACATGTTCTCAAACCCCTCAAAATCTGACTAATTCTACTACTACTTTAAATAATAAAGTTCAAGTGGTAAAATTTGTTAAAAGTCAGAATAGCACAATGAGACAAGGACTTGGCTATCAATCAAATGGAAAGTTGAATGTTGAAAGGCCAAAACAAGTTTATACTACGGCAAAGCAACAAAAATTCTACAAGCAAAGATATGCCAAAGAGTCAAGTGCAAAAAGATTTCATAGAAAAGAGGGAAGCTTTTCTAGAAATAAAGTTGGGAGATTTTATCCCACTCAAAAAGATTGGTTGTGTAATAGATGTAATGCTTTTTATAGACCAAAGCAACCATTCTCTTCTCAGGTGCCAAAATATAAAAATAATTTTCAAAACCCGACGCCAAAATATTTTTTAATGTGAGTTTATGATTATCGTGTCTCTAATGGTTACAAATCGCCTCATCTTAATTCAATAAGATCATGGTGGGTTTGGTTACCAAAAATCACTAACAGTAAAGGACCCAAGCAAGTATGGGTACCTAAAATTAATTAATCTTTTTTGCAGGATGTTTGGTACATCGATAGTGGTTGCTCACGCCACATGACTAGAAATAAATCATATCTAGTTAATTTCAAAGAAATCGATGGACCAAAGTTATATTCGGAGGAAATCAAAATTATGGAATTACAAAAGGAATTGGCACGATCAAGAAAAATGGTTTGAAGATTGAAGATGTTTCTTTCGTTGAAGGATTAAAATTTAATTTGTTGAGCACTAGTCAATTTTGTGATAAAGGCTATCTTGTAGAATTTTCTAAAGATAATTGCCTAATAAAAAATGAGCTCACAAATGAGATTGTTTTTATCTGGAAAACGGCGAAAGAACATGTATATTGTGGATTGGAGCACAAGCAAAGATTCAGTGTGCTTAATGGCCAGAAATTCAAATGAAACTAATTGGGAATGGCACAGAAAGCTCAACCACTTAAACTTCAAGACTATCAATCAGCTTGCAAAGAGTAATCTAGTAGAAGGCTTGCCAGATATTATCTTCAAGAAGGACCAAGTGTGTGATGCATGCCAACGCGGAAAGCAAATCAAATCATCATTCAAATCAAAGACACGCGAGTCAACGTCAAGACCGCTAAGCTTACTACATATGGACTTATTTGGACCGGTTGATCCAATAAGTGTAAGTGGTAAGAAATATACTCTCGTTGTTGTTGATGATTTTTCCAGGTACACTTGGACCGTGTTTCTCAAGAAGAAAAATGAAGTTGAGCAAGTTCTACCGAAGCTGTTGAAGCAACTACAAAATGAGAAAGAATTGCAAATATCAAAAATACGAACGGATCGCGGAACCGAGTTCGTGAATGGAGTTATACAAGCTTTTTGCAATTCACATGGAATTTATCATCAATTATCTGCTGCAAGAACACCGCAACAAAACGGTGTTGCCGAAAGAAGAAACCGGACGCTCAAAGAAGCCGCACGAGTGATGATTAGTGCTGCCGGTCTCCCGAAACGATATTGGGCGGAAGCTATCAACACTGCTTGTTACACGCAAAATCGAAGCATGATCCATAAGCAGTACAAGAAGACACCATATGAGCTATATAAAGGGAGAAAACCAAATATTGGTTATTTTCATATTTTTGGATGCAAATGTTTTATTCATATTAATGATAAATTGCATCTAAAAGCTTTTGATGAGCGTGCAGATGAAGGAATTTTTCTAGGATATTCGACTACCAGCAAGGCATTCAGAGTTTTGAATAAAAGATCAATGGTGGTTGAAGAATCCATACACGTGGTATTTGATGAAAAATCACAGATCAAAAATGATGCACTGGACGCAGAAATTGCACAAAATGGTAACAAGTGTCATATTGATTTTTGTGATACTAATGATACGTATGAAGATGATGTTTTGCAGGGAATGGATGAGTTGGAAATTAATTCTCTAGAAAATCCCATCCCTCACCCAGAAGAAGTTGGAAATTCTTTAAATAATAATTTTGGGAATGATGCCTCACGTGGGAATGGAGATGCAGTACAAGTTGGTGATCCAATTAATGATCAAATTGCATGTGATGTTGGTAATCAATTTCAAGACAATTTAATTGATGAAATTCGAACCAACACTGCAAATTCACAACAAATGGATCCACCCAGTACCATGCACCCATTTCAACCAGATTTAAGATGGCTCAAAAATCACCCTCCAGAATTAATTATTGGGAATATCCATGAAGGCGTGAAAACAAGATCATCTACCATGGAAGCATTGTTCACGTGTTATCTATCTCAGACTGAACCAAAAGAAATTGACGAAGCTCTCAATGATCCGGATTGGATAAGTGCTATGCAAGAGGAGCTCGATCAATTCAAAAGAAATGATGTTTGGGAACTTGTTCCAAGACCGCCGAACCACAATGTTGTAAGAACCAAATGGGTCTTCCGGAACAAAGCAAACGAAGAAGGCGTGATTGTTAGGAATAAAGCAAGGCTCGTTGCAAAAGGATACTCTCAAGAAGAAGGAATTGATTTTGATGAAACCTTTGCACCGGTGGCCCGACTTGAAGCAATCAGAATTTTCCTAGCCTACGCCGCCGCACACAAAGATTTCACTGTTTATCAAATGGACGTGAAAAGCGCATTCTTGAATGGTCTACTCGAAGAAGAAGTTTATGTCGAACAACCCCCAGGTTTTGAGGTAAAAGGCGAAGGTGATAAAGTCTACAAACTTAAAAAGGCATTGTATGGGTTGAAACAAGCACCTCGAGCTTGGTATGATACTTTGTCAATGTTCTTGATAAGTTGTGGATTCACCAAAGGCCTTGTTGACAAAACTCTATTTAGAATTCAAGATGGTGATCATATTTTATTAGTGCAAATATATGTTGATGATATTATTTTTGGAAGCACTAACAATTCCTTGTGTGAGAAATTTTCGAAGCTTATGCAGAATAAATTCGAAATGAGCATGATGGGTGAATTGAATTACTTCTTGGGCTTACAAGTCAAACAACTAAAAGAAGGAGTATTCATCAATCAAGCAAAGTACACCCTCGACTTGATAAAGAAGTTTGGCCTTGATGGAAAATCATCGATTAAAATTCCAATCAGCACATCAATAAGGCTAGACAAAGATGAAGATGGAAAGGATGTCGATCAAACAAAATATAGAGGAATGATTGGTTCACTTCTATATCTTACTGCAAGCAGGCCGGACATTTCTTATGCTGTGGGAGTGTGTGCAAGATTCCAAGCAAATCCAAAAGAAAGCCACCTCACCGCAACAAAGAAGATCATACGATATTTGAAAGGCACAATCAATGTTGGATTGTGGTATCCAAAAGGTACAGATTTTACTCTAACGGGTTTTTCAGATGCAGATTTTGCAGGTTGCAAAATAGACAGAAAAAGCACTTCCGGGACATGCCAGTTCTTGGGGGGAAGGCTTGTTTCTTGGTTCAGCAAAAAGCAAAATTCCATCGCAACTAGTACCGCCGAGGCGGAATATATTGCTACAGGAAGTTGTTGTGCGCAAATTTTGTGGATGAAGCAACAATTGAATGATTACGGAGTTAATTGTGATGAAGTTAGTATTTATTGTGATAATACTAGTGCAATCGCTATCACTCACAATCCGGTGCTTCACTCAAGAACCAAACATATCGACATTCGACATCATTTTATAAGGGATCACGTTGAAAAGAAAAATCTGAAGATCGAATATATCCCTACGGAAAACCAAGTTGCTGATATTCTCACGAAGCCTTTATGCGAAACGAGATTATCTACCTTAAGGCACGAGTTGGGAATGATCGAAATGAGCTAAGTATCACTGGACTTAATCTCTCTATTTAAATTGATACTTGTGCTCAAAATTAATTGTTTTACGTGGATAAATTGTTTTATGTGTTTCTATGCATGTTTTTATTCGAAATATTTATGTGATAAAATTGCAATATGTGTTAGAAATTTATTTGTGTTTTTGCATGTGTTATTTAACGTGAGATCATATGCCATGCAAATTAATTTGATAAAATGTGCAATTCGTGATTTATTTGATAATTTGTATAAAATTGCATGTTTTAATGTGTTAATCAGTTTTTGAGTATGTGTTCATGTTTCTGTAAATTAACTAACTTGTTTGCATGAACAATTTGCTCTAAAAATGATTTACCATGTTTATTTGTTAATATATATGTGCTATGTGCAAAATGTGATTTGTATGTGTGTTTCGTATATATGCAGTATATGTGATATAAATTGCTATAAAATGTTTTCGAAATCTAGAAATTAGTATTTTTGTTAGTTTCTAAAATATTTTGGAATCTGATTAATATGTTTTTTATATATATATATATAAAGTTGTTTATAATTATAAATTAGGAATATGTGTGTTAATTGTGTTAATTTCCAAATTATATGTATTTTAATTAGGAATGCCGTGTATATGTGTTTAATATTTTGGTATGTGTGATTAATTATTTGTGGAGTAATTTTTGCTACTAACGAGATGTTTGAGTGTGTTTATATCTGTGGTACACAATTTTGAGAAGGAAATCAGGAGATAAAGGAGGAAAATTAGAGTTTAATTGGGCATCAAACCTCCACCCATAAACTCCTACACTTTCTAAACCTCCACCCAACCTAAATCTCCCCCCATAATCCTCTCCTATATCAGCACCCTTCCCAACTGATTCGTTCTTACTCAAATCGTCACCCTAATCCCTTATTAAATCTCCTAGAAACCGCTACCCATCACATCCGCCGCTTTCTCGACCAATGAAGAGTCACGAAAGCACTCATCACACCTCTTAAAACCAAACGTCGGCTATATCCAGAGAAAACCTTTCAACCTCTTCATCATTAGGACACACGGTTCTAGCACCTTCCTAGGCCTATAAATTAGGACCTGAAGCAAACAAATCTGTGTGGAGATTTCTTTTGCTTGTATCTATTTTTTTTTTGCAGGCTTCGATGACTCCAAAGAATCAAGAAAAGAGAAGATCTTCCAGGAGAGTGGCCGAGCAAGCAAGACAAGCGATGCTGAGGGCTCGACGTGCTGCAAATGGAGGACATGAAGTTGGAGACACACCTAGCGATCCTCTCATCCTATTTTCTGAAGAAGATGAATGACAACCACCGACCAAGGATCAAGTTCAAAAAGGTCCGAAAGTCTCAGCAGTGCAGGTACGACGCTCGACGCCATCACCATTGTCCTCTCGTCCTCTAACCCGCAGCTTCAAGCGATCTGCTCAACTCTCAATGGAACCCGGATTAGTCTATACTCTGAAATCAAGCTCTCCATCTCCACCGCATGCTGATCTTGAGACTAATCACGGCGCTGGTCTCTCTACTGATGAAGCCTGAATATGTGATGTGATCTGATCCAAAAATGTTATCTCTCTTTCTCCCTAAGAAGGAGATAAATAAAATTTTTTGGATGTTTTTGCTACTGGTTGTGTTTATCTCTATTTTCTCTTTGTCTCTCTCTCCTACAAAATGAAAAATCCCTACGTATATAAAAAGATCAAAAGTTTCGTAGCCAAAAAGACACAAAATATATATATATATATATATATATATATATATATATATATATATGAATAAAAATAAAAAGGAATTAAAAAAAAATTTATATTATGGCTACAAAAGGGATAAAAGAAGAAAAGATTAAGAGGAGAAGTGTCAGTACGAGAAGAAATAAAAGAACAAGTGTCAGAAGAAAGAAGAAGAGATATACCAGTGGAAGTTGCAGTAGAAGTTGTTACTGAGAGTAGACTGCAAATCACAAAGGATTTATCCAGTGTATTGCCGGTACACCATACCGAGTCTACCATGCCTACCATGGACCCTGTTCTAGAAAATGAAGATTTATTTACAGAGAACTACACGAGAACAGAGGTCTTAGAAGAAGAAATTGGTGATCTCAATCAAGAAGCCGAATCACCTGAAGAAGAAGGGATGCAACTTATTGACACAGTTATTCTCACAGATCCGAATAAAAGTCCATTCGGATCCCCTCAAAATTTTGTGCAGATGGATGAACAAGAAGATGACATATTTTCATCCTTATTTGCCAAAGTGGCCGAATCCAGTGATGTTGTTTGTTAAACTATTGGAGAAAAATTGGTTGAACAAAACCAAATGCTAGAACAACAACACACGGATACCCGAGTCAATCTGAAAGAATTAATGGAGCATCAAAATTCTTTGAAGACTCAGATTGACAAAGCAGAAAGAATTCTGAAAGGAGAATTGACAAAAGGCTTACTTGAAGTGCTTCAGCTCATGAAGAAGGAACGTGAAGCAGCTGAAAAGATTAACAACGAACGTCACTTGAGGCAGATCAAAGCAATTCAAGACCAAGAAAGCCGAATCAACAAACTTGAAGCTGAACTCGCAGTTACAACAAACAAGCTTGACAATGTGCAAACCGTTTCCATTGAAACACACAACAGTGTTGAAACTGTGAAGGCAAATCAAGACCGAGATTTTAAGACCCTTGCATTTTTGGTTGATAACGCCAAAAGGGGGGAAGAAATTCTCAGTCACATGGCTTTGCAACAACAAGAATTTATTCTTGGAAATCAACAACAGCCAGTAATGTCTACTCAAGGTAGAGGCCGAAGCCGCGGACAATCCTCACAAGGACCATCTCAGATTGGTTTTGCTCAGTTCGCGAATCCTAGTCTTGGTACGAGTACATCGAAGGTTGCTGAACAGCGTGGCTGGTACGAATGCTCTAAGGGTACCGCCACTCAGACAACAATATGGACCAAAGAAAATTTACCAAGCATGATCAAGAAATGGCCTGCAGCCGATCAAGCCCAATGGATCTCGGAAAAGAATAAAGAAGAAGAAGGCAAAAGGAAAAGAACCGAGATGTGGTATGAACTAAGAGATTTCACCGGAAATATGGGCATGAATCTTGGAGAAGAAAGAAGCTTCGAAGAATGTGTCTTATGGTGGGAAAACGGAGTTCTTCCGGGTAACAATATCAAAGAAGCTTTTGGACATTACATGGTCGGACAGCTTACAAAGAAATTTCAGAATGCAAAATTCAAAGATGATTTCTTCAAGCTCAGAGAACATGTCGAAGAAATTTTTAAGAAAGACTTTGGTGTGAAGAAACCCAGAAGGTAATCTGAAAATTCTCTTAAGCTGATATTTTCTATTTTCGAACCTCTGTTGCGTTTTTCTCTATAAATTCAAAATATATCAATAATAATTTCCCATGGTCTATTTTGAGTCTTTAATTTTATTTGTTTAATGTAATTAGACTTTCGTGAATTAAAAGACAAGAAATATGTCAAACGCACGACAAAATTAAAAATTGATGATGATCAAAATAAAAATAATTCAAGATGCGTTTAAGAGCTTGTCTAAAATTTAATTCACAAGTTTCTTTTGATTGTGTCTAGAAAACCATTTGTTAAACTCATCTTGGCTTTGTCAAATAAAATTGAGCAAAAAGATTATTTTTCAAAGACTTAAAGCCAATGACTGAGTATAGGTTTTGGCATTATCAAAAGGGGGGAAATTGTTAGGAATAAAGTGTAATGGTTTTGATATGCCAAATTTGTATTTGTAGATTCCCCAATTTTATTTTATAGGTCTAGTAGAGTCTTAGACCATGATCGGGAAATTATTTAATTATGAAAAGAGAAAAACAGAGGAAAATGGATGAAAATAGAAGAAGAAGATATAAAGCCGAAAATCAAGAATTTGTCTGGAAAAAATGGCAAATTGAAGAAGAAGATGAATGATACAATATTCACGTCGCTACTACTCAAAGAAGATATCCCAGAAGAATTTTCGTGAAGAAAATTAATATTGGAAGAATGCATGAAATTGACTTGGAGATCAAGCATCTATGGAAAGAAAGAAGTACATCAAATGTGATTGGAGATTTAATTTAAAGCTGTACGGACGAAGTGGATGATGTTTGATATATTATCTGAAATGGCTCAAGTTCAAAACTCATTTTCAACAATTTTACAAGGTAAAATTTGAGAAGTCAAATTAAATTAATCTGATGGAGTTGGGCGCTAGTTTGGCTTTGGGTGTCAATTATAAGTGGAAATTGGGAAGCAATTGCACTTGGGAGCCAATTCAAAGGAATTGGGATTGAATTGGGAGCTGATTTCATAGAAAGCCAATTCAAAGGAATTGGGAGCCAGTTTCAGAGAAATCAATTGAATTGGGAGCCGATTTCATAGAAATTGAAATTGGGAGCTAGTTCGAAGCAATTGAAATTGGGAGCCAGTTTCAGAGAAATCAAAATCAATTGAAATTGGGAGCAAGTTTCACATGGAAATCAATTCAATATGGGAGCCAATGTAGAATTGAAATTGGTAGCCAATTGAGGTTGTAGTATGGGATGCAATTTCAAAGTTGGGGACCGATTCAAAGAAGACATGGAGAGAGCAAGTCTCACATGGAAATCAATTCAATATGGGAGCCAATGTAGAATTGAAATTGGGAGCCAATTGAGGTTGTAGTATGGGATGAAATTGGGAGCCAATTGAGGTTGTTGTATGGGATGCAATTTCAAAGTAGGTTGTAGTATGGGATGCAATTTCAAAGTTGGGGACCGATTCAAATAAGACATGGAGATCAAATTGAATTGAGATGAAATTCAAATACCAGGAGAAGTCTGGGAGCCAATTTCAAAGTCAAAGTCAACAATTCAAATTGGGAAGCAATTGAAAGCACCAGGAGCAGTTGGGAGCCAATTGCAAGTCAAAGTCAATTGGGAGCCAATTACAATGGATAAATTCAAATTGGGTGCCAATTACAAGCCAATTGAAATTGGGTGCCAATTACAAAAGAGAAATTCAAATTGGGTGGAAGTTCAAAGCCAGTTTGAAGTCTGAGAACACCCAGACGTGAGAATGAAGAAGATGAACTTACAGTGAAAATATTCTCACAAAGAAAAATACTAGTTTAACTAGTATGGGATTAAATTAAAGAATATTTTTTAAATCCCAAAGATACAAGGACCACTTCAGAGCTGATCAGAGAAGTCATTCTACACCAAAACTGAGACCCAGATATTTCCACTCAACGTAAAACCAGAGGAATATCAGATGAAGTTTGGGAGCTCATTTACATGGAGATGAAACTCCATCAACGGCTATCTTATCTCTTTCTGACATTTTTGCAGAAGATAAGATAAGATCTCTGACAAAAGATACAAGATTTCAAAAATGAGAGCGTCTCTTTCCAACGGACAGATTCTCATTACCAGCTATAAAATGATGAAGATATGAAGACTTGAAGATAGGGGAACTCACGAACAAGAGAGCAGAAAATTCGAATCCATCAAAGGGATCGAATAGAGCAATTAAGCTTGAAAGAGCATAGAGCAAAAATCTCATTTGGTACAGAGCATACCAAAAATCTTCAAGTGAGAAGTGAGAAAAGAAAAAGAACTCAGAGAGCTTCAAAAGAGAAATATTCTGAGAGTTCTTAAACAGAGCAAAACAGAGCATAAATATCAAGTGTTTTACTTGATATATTCAAAGAGAGAAAACACTCAGAGCTATCAAGAGAAATCATTCCAGAGTGTTTATCTTCATCAAAGAGACCTGCGCATCATTGAAGATCATCTACAGAGTCTCAGAAGTTGGAAGCAAGACAACACTTGTTTTGGAGCAAAACAAGAGAAGGGAGGAAAGTAGCACGGAGCTGTGAAATCCTGGATTGTCACACGGAGCTGTGAGATCCGAAGCAGCAGTGTCGGAGGCACTGGGCGTGATTGGTGTGGGCTTGGTGATCAAAGCACCAGATCACGGGATACGTTTCTACCGGAGTGTGGAAGACGGGGGGAAAGTAATGCGGAGTCGTGAAATCCTGGGATAGTAGCGCGGCGACGTGAAACCCGAAGCAGCAGTGTGGTGTCACTGGGCGTGATTAGTGCGGGCTTTGTGATCAAAGCACTAGATCACGGAAATTCATTGTATCTTGGAACCAAGGAGTGGTAGATATAGTGAATTGGCTCTTGGAGAAAAGAGCAAGTGGAGTAGGAGGATTACACCACCTCGCGAACCACTATAATTGTCTTGTGTTCTTTACTGCTTTCTTTACTTATCGCTCTTTACATATTCGCTCTCACGAAGATATACTGCTCACACAATCTCACACACACTTTATGTTTATTTATTTCCGCTGTGCACCATACTCTAACAATCTAGTTATTAGTTTTGGTTTATCTCTGTCTTAGCAATTGTTGTGCTGTGCGAAAAAGTTTGAAAGTCTATTCACCCCCCCCCCCTCTCTAGACTTTCACCTTACCTCTTTTGGGACCAACAATTGGTATCAGAGCAGGTGCCTATCCGAGTCAGAATTTGTCTCTAACTGATACCAACAATTGGTATCAGAGCAAGCTGTCTATTTAGGCCAAATTGCTATCTAAGCACGTGCCTAACTGGGTCAACCGTTTCTGACTGCTAGACAGATCCATTCTACAAAGTGTGTGAATTGGATTAATCTTTCATATCTCTCGTGATGATGATGAAGAAAGATTTAGCTCAAAATCTATTATTCTCTCTTGATAAATTTGATGATTGGAAAGTTCGTATGCAGGTACACTTATCGGCTTTACACGATGAAATGTGGGAAGTTATTTCCACTGGCCCTATAGAAATATTAGAAATCAATACGGCGTTTGTTATATCCCCGGATGCTCCACAGTACGTACAAAAGCCAAAACCGGAATGGACATCGGACGATAGAACGCGGAATAATCTTGACAATATTGCCAAGGATATTCTATTCAAAGCCGTTGATGATACAATATTTCCGAAGATCCGAAAGTGTGCCACTGCCAAAGAAATATGGGAAACTCTCATCAAGATTAGCGAAGGAGATGAACAAGAAAAAGACAATAAGCTCACAATCGCCATGAAGAAGTTTGAAGATTTCAAAATGCTCTCAAATGAAAGTGTTACAGACATGGAAGCTCGAATGATCAAAGTTCTTGGAGAGATTAGTGATCTTGGCAAAAATATTAGCCAAAAAGAAATTAATCTCAAAATTCTACGAGGCTTACCATCTGCATGGGATATGAAGGTTACGGCTATGCGCGATCACCGAGATCTAAGAATGTTGTCAACAGACAAATTATTTAGTGATCTAAAAGCATATGAGTTCGAAATGAAGGCCAAAGATGATGATGTTCATGAAGCTCGAAATGCTGCTCTAATGGCCGAACAACCGTCAACCTCCAGGTCAGTAGAAAATAATGTTGATTTTATGACTGACGAACAATTTGCTCTTTTTGTCAAAAAGTTTAGAAGGTTTATGCGAAAAGGAGACAACAAAAATTCTGCTCGTGGAAAATTCATCTCTCGCATAACACAAGAAGAAAAAGTCGAAGAAAATAAGGATTTGTGCTACAATTGCCGCAAACCCGGACATTTTAAAATAAATTGTCCGTATCCGATCGTTAGCAAGTATCAAGGCAAAAATGTTGAATCTACGCCGAACAAATCCGAAAGCAAAAGGTTCAAGCGCGACAAAAGAAAAGCTCTCGTTGGCAACGAACCAAACAAAAATGATGATTCGGAGGATTCATCATCAAGCGATGAAAGCTCATATTCGGATGATGATACGGCGCTAATATGCAAGTCAATTGAGTTGAGTACAAGTGAAGATTGTCTTATGGCTCTTGACGCAGAGGAAGAAGAGGTAAGTTCTAATTCTTTCAATTCTGTTAATTCCTATTTTTCTCGTGAATCTATTGATAATCTAATGCGAGATTGTCAAGAGATTGTGCTCACTCATCCTCAACTCAAAGAGCGCAATAATATTCTAATTCTTGAAAAAGAAGAAATGAATAAAAAATTGCAAGATGCTTTACTTGAAGTGAGTAAATTGAAGAATGAAAATATTCATCTTCAAGAAGAGTGTAAAGCAAGAGAGGTTAGAGAACATAATCTTAGAGCTACTATTGCTACGTTCACTAATTCGTCTAAAATTATAGATAAAATGGTGAGCATGCAAAAGCCATCAGGAGATAGAACCGGAATTGGTTATGACTCCACATGTTCTCAAACCCCTCAAAATCTGACTAATTCTACTACTACTTTAAATAATAAAGTTCAAGTGGTAAAATTTGTTAAAAGTCAGAATAGCACAATGAGACAAGGACTTGGCTATCAATCAAATGGAAAGTTGAATGTTGAAAGGCCAAAACAAGTTTATACTACGGCAAAGCAACAAAAATTCTACAAGCAAAGATATGCCAAAGAGTCAAGTGCAAAAAGATTTCATAGAAAAGAGGGAAGCTTTTCTAGAAATAAAGTTGGGAGATTTTATCCCACTCAAAAAGATTGGTTGTGTAATAGATGTAATGCTTTTTATAGACCAAAGCAACCATTCTCTTCTCAGGTGCCAAAATATAAAAATAATTTTCAAACCCGACGCCAAAAATATTTTCTAATGTGAGTTATGATTATCGTGTCTCTAATGGTTACAAATCGCCTCATCTTAATTCAATAAGATCAAGGTGGGTTTGGTTACCAAAAATCACTAACAGTAAAGGACCCAAGCAAGTATGGGTACCTAAAATTAATTAATCTTTTTTGCAGGATGTTTGGTACATCGATAGTGGTTGCTCACGCCACATGACTAGAAATAAATCATATCTAGTTAATTTCAAAGAAATCGATGGACCAAAAGTTATATTCGGAGGAAATCAAAATTATGGAATTACAAAAGGAATTGGCACGATCAAGAAAAATGGTTTGAAGATTGAAGATGTTTCTTTCGTTGAAGGATTAAAATTTAATTTGTTGAGCACTAGTCAATTTTGTGATAAAGGCTATCTTGTAGAATTTTCTAAAGATAATTGCCTAATAAAAAATGAGCTCACAAATGAGATTGTTTTATCTGGAAAACGGCGAAAGAACATGTATATTGTGGATTGGAGCACAAGCAAAGATTCAGTGTGCTTAATGGCCAGAAATTCAAATGAAACTAATTGGGAATGGCACAGAAAGCTCAACCACTTAAACTTCAAGACTATCAATCAGCTTGCAAAGAGTAATCTAGTAGAAGGCTTGCCAGATATTATCTTCAAGAAGGACCAAGTGTGTGATGCATGCCAACGCGGAAAGCAAATCAAATCATCATTCAAATCAAAGACACACGAGTCAACGTCAAGACCGCTAAGCTTACTACATATGGACTTATTTGGACCGGTTGATCCAATAAGTGTAAGTGGTAAGAAATATACTCTCGTTGTTGTTGATGATTTTTCCAGGTACACTTGGACCGTGTTTCTCAAGAAGAAAAATGAAGTTGAGGCAAGTTCTACCGAAGCTGTTGAAGCAACTACAAAATGAGAAAGAATTGCAAATATCAAAAATACGAACGGATCGCGGAACCGAGTTCGTGAATGGAGTTATACAAGCTTTTTGCAATTCACATGGAATTTCTCATCAATTATCTGCCGCAAGAACACCGCAACAAAACGGTGTTGCCGAAAGAAGAAACCGGACGCTCAAAGAAGCTGCACGAGTGATGATTAGTGCTGCCGGTCTCCCGAAACGATATTGGGCGGAAGCTATCAACACTGCTTGTTACACGCAAAATCGAAGTATGATCCATAAGCAGTACAAGAAGACACCATATGAGCTATATAAAGGGAGAAAACCAAATATTGGTTATTTTCATATTTTTGGATGCAAATGTTTTATTCATATTAATGATAAATTGCATCTAAAAGCTTTTGATGAGCGTGCAGATGAAGGAATTTTTCTAGGATATTCGACTACCAGCAAGGCATTCAGAGTTTTGAATAAAAGATCAATGGTGGTTGAAGAATCCATACACGTGGTATTTGATGAAAAATCACAGATCAAAAATGATGCACTGGACGCAGAAATTGCACAAAATGGTAACAAGTGTCATATTGATTTTGTGATACTAATGATACGTATGAAGATGATGTTTTGCAGGGAATGGATGAGTTGGAAATTAATTCTCTAGAAAATCCCATCCCTCACCCAGAAGAAGTTGGAAATTCTTTAAATAATAATTTTGGGAGTGATGCCTCACGTGGGAATGGAGATGCAGTACAAGTTGGTGATCCAATTAATGATCAAATTGCATGTGATGTTGGTAATCAATTTCAAGACAATTTAATTGATGAAATTCGAACCAACACTGCAAATTCACAACAAATGGATCCACCCAGTACCATGCACCCATTTCAACCAGATTTAAGATGGCTCAAAAATCACCCTCCAGAATTAATTATTGGGAATATCCATGAAGGCGTGAAAACAAGATCATCTACCATGGAAGCATTGTTCACGTGTTATCTATCTCAGATTGAACCAAAAGAAATTGACGAAGCTCTCAATGATCCGGATTGGATAAATGCTATGCAAGAGGAGCTCGATCAATTCAAAAGAAATGATGTTTGGGAACTTGTTCCAAGACCGCCGAACCACAATGTTGTAGGAACCAAATGGGTCTTCCGGAACAAAGCAAACGAAGAAGGCGTGATTGTTAGGAATAAAGCAAGGCTCGTTGCAAAAGGATACTCTCAAGAAGAAGGAATTGATTTTGATGAAACCTTTGCACCGGTGGCCCGACTTGAAGCAATCAGAATTTTCCTAGCCTACGCCGCACACAAAGATTTCACTGTTTATCAAATGGACGTGAAAAGCGCATTCTTGAATGGTCTACTCGAAGAAGAAGTTTATGTCGAACAACCCCCAGGTTTTGAGGTAAAAGGCGAAGGTGATAAAGTCTACAAACTTAAAAAGGCATTGTATGGGTTGAAACAAGCACCTCGAGCTTGGTATGATACTTTGTCAATGTTCTTGATAAGCTGTGGATTCACCAAAGGCCTTGTTGACAAAACTCTATTTAGAATTCAAGATGGTGATCATATTTTATTAGTGCAAATATATGTTGATGATATTATTTTTGGAAGCACTAACAATTCTTTGTGTGAGAAATTTTCGAAGCTTATGCAGAATAAATTCGAAATGAGCATGATGGGTGAATTGAATTACTTCTTGGGCTTACAAGTCAAACAACTGAAAGAAGGAGTATTCATCAATCAAGCAAAGTACACCCGCGACTTGATAAAGAAGTTTGGCCTTGATGGAAAATCATCGATCAAAATTCCAATGAGCACATCAATAAGGCTAGACAAAGATGAAGATGGAAAGGATGTCGATCAAACAAAATATAGAGGAATGATTGGTTCACTTCTATATCTTACTGCAAGCAGGCCGGACATTTCTTATGCTGTGGGAGTGTGTGCAAGATTCCAAGCAAATCCAAAAGAAAGCCACCTCACCGCAACAAAGAAGATCATACGATATTTGAAAGGCACAATCAATGTTGGATTGTGGTATCCAAAAGGTACAGATTTTACTCTAACGGGTTTTTCAGATGCGGATTTTGCAGGTTGCAAAAATAGACAGAAAAAGCACTTCCGGGACATGCCATTTCTTGGGGGGAAGGGTTGTTTCTTGTTCAGCAAAAGCAAAATTCCATCGCAACTAGATCACGGAAATTCATTGTATCTTGGAACCAAGGAGTGGTAGATATAGTGAATTGCTCTTGGAGAAAAGAGCAAGTGGAGTAGGAGGATTACACCACCTCGCGAACCACTATAATTGTCTTGTGTTCTTTACTGCTTTCTTTACTTATTGCTCTTTACATATTCGCTCTCACGAAGATATACTGCTCACACAATCTCACACACACTTTATGTTTATTTATTTCCGCTGTGCACCATACTCTAACAATCTAGTTATGAGTTTTGGTTATCTCTGTCTTAGCAATTGTTGTGCTGTGCGAAAAAGTTTGAAAGTCTATTCACCCCCCCTCCCCTCTAGACTT